>NW_026070969.1:0-3562 GCF_014885135.2 Alexandromys fortis
CTCCATCCCAGTTCCAACAGACCTGGAGCTCCCTCACATAATCATTTCCTGTGTCTCTGAAAACCCAACTCTACAAGGAGACCCTATGTAGTCCCCTCCCCATCACAACACCCATGAGGAAAAACAGGGAGGTCACAGGGCAGTCACCAAGGAGAACAAAGGCATCCCAGAAGAGTCAGGGAGGGCAGACCTGAATCACATTCAAAGAGCACAGGAAGCTGGGGAGAGGGGTGTCTCCCTGGGGCTCTCTATAGGGAGCTGAAGCAACAGTCCTCTTTCTAGGACACAGGTCACCTCCTCCTGCACACAGGGATGTGAACCCCTGAGATAACTTGTATCCCTGGATCAGACACCTGACTGATGAGAGCAGTGACCATGGATCTGGTCCCTCCCCAGTCAACACACAGACAATTTCCAGCCCCTAGAAATAACTGCCACTACCTCCTTGGAGTAACTCCTACTTTCCCAGAGTGTTGAGATCACAGGGCAGACTGGGCTCTGCTGGGTTTTTGTATCACAAGGAAATACACTCTTGGCTATAGGAAGTGCAGAGATAAGGCCCTGGGGTAAGCTGCTGTTCTCTAGGGGCACAGGACACTTCCAAACCTTGTGGCTCAAAGTATGCTTTAGAACACAGAACCAGAAAGAAAGAAATAGAAAGAAGGGGGGCAGCACTGACACACAGACTCCACCCCCAGCCCATGTGACTCCAGGAGGCGTCCTCCTCTGGGAGGAGGCTAAGGAAGAAAAGCAGAGCAAACACCAGAGCAGCCAGGCTTGGCAGCAGCCTGACAGACAAACCTCCTGTCCAGAGGAAGAGCCTAGGCCACAGCAGAGACCATGGAGCTCTCCTCAACCCCTCTCCACAAAGGGCAGCTACCCTGGAGGGGACTCCTGCTGACAGGTGAGGAGACATTCCTCAGGGGTGTGGACAGTAGAGGAGCTCAGAGACTGGATGGGGTCTTCTGGGAGGGGGACTGTCCTGAGAGGAGACATCTGGCTTCTGCTTGAAGCCTGAGAGCAAAAGGAAGCTCATAGTGAATGTGAATTGGTAAGTGGGGAGGAAAACCTCAGGGGTTCCCCACAGTAAGTTTATCAGCACTGGCCTCTGTACCCTGAAGACTGACTTCCACAAATGTGTCAGGGTAACTCTCTAAGTGAAACTCAAACTGGGGCCAGTAAACATGGCCAATTCATACATATGACCCTGAGGAATCTGCACATAAACCCCAGGCTCTGGGACAGTGATTTGCTCACAGGAGTCTGAACCTGTTCCAGGCAGTGAGGTTTAAATAAAAATCAAACCAGTTCTCCTCACAGAGTCCTGGTGCTATGAAGCAGGAAGACAGAGCAACAAGGACATCTAGAAGGTGGGGTTGGGATTGACAAGGACTTCAGAAGAAACAGAGCTGGGAAGTCAGAAAATGAAGGCTGGAGTCTTTAGAGGAGGAGGTCAGAGAAGACATGCCTACACTCACCAAAGATTCTGAGTGTGAACAGGGATCTGAGGGAGTGAGGGGTGAGCTGTGCAGACACCCAAGAAAACAGTTTCATTCACTTGGAAAGATTCAGGGGTACTGAGATATGGGGGTGATGATGCTGACCTCCCCCCAATAGGACACGCACACCAAGGCTGAGAGTTGAACACACCCAGGTCTCAATTTCTACCAAATGCAAAGATCTAATATTGATAGATTTTTCTCTCTTCCTTCTTAGCCTCACTTTTGATCTACTGGAGCTCTCCCACCACGGCCAACGTCACTGTGGAACCAGTTCCGCCCCATGTTGCTGAAGGGGCGAATGTTCTTCTACTTGTCCACAATCTGTCAGAGACACCCCAAGTCTTTTACTGGCACAAGGGAGAAAATCCGGATAACAGTAATGAAATTGCACGATTTATAACGTCAGATAATGTAAATACAGCAGGGCCTGCATACAGTGGCAGAGAGACAATATACCCCAATGGATCCCTGCTCTTCCAGAACGTCACTCAGAAAGACACTGGAGCCTACATGTTGCGAATGCTAATGCAAAGCTATGATGATAAGAAAGTATCCGTGCAGTTCCATGTCCACCGTAAGTAATTCTCTGTAACCTCTGGGTCATGGGTAGACTTAATCCTACTTCACACATAGAATTGTCAGTGCTGGATGACTCTGTGTTATGGTCCCCACATTGTGGTTCATCATTTAGTAAAGGACACGGAGTGGAGGAAACAGCAATAAATCAGGATCCCTAACTTGAATCCACCCTCTGAGAGAGAAGGTGAGGTAACTCAGCCCAGGCATCTCAGAATCTGCCCAGGGTCTTAGATGCTCATCATGAACATGGCCTTAAGAAAGACTCTTCAGGACACAGGCAGGGCCTGGCTGAGAAAACCATGAAATTCTCACAGAGACATGAATACCTGGAGCTTTGCTCCAGACCTCCATCCCAGACTGGACCAGGAATCCTGAGAAGCTTGTAGACTGGGTTTGAATTTGACCTCCTGTTGGAACTGACAGGGGACAATGATTGATTGTAGGCTGGTAGTCTGCTGACCGTCAACCTGTGAGAGCCATGTCTGAGACAGATCACGTGGGCATCTCCTCCTGAGACTCATTATGCTCAGCATAGGTGGAGGGGTATGAAAGGCAACCAGCCGGGTGTCCTGATGGTCTTCTGAGTCCTCAAAGGAAGGCGGAGAGCCCTAAAGAGATGGGAGAAAAGTGTACAAATGGCAGGTCCTTGCCTCTGGGGGTTCAGCCCTGGGATTATTACCAGCAGGCAAATAGTAAGAGACACTGCTTGGTGGAAGGTCAGGTCATTGCTCACATTTCAGGTGAACTTGTAGGCAATGATCATTTACCCTGTGCCCTATTCTAGGGAAACTGAGACAGGAAACACAGTCGGTGAGTCAGGGTCACACAGGCCATGGGTGGCACAAGCTATCTGTCCACAGCCACATCTCCAGCCTCCCCACCATGGAGACTCTATTAGGTGCCCCTGAGTCTTATAGTTCATTTCCTAGACTCGGGCTTCTTTTATGATTCCCTGATTCATGTCAATCAACATCAAACTCCTGACAAGAATGGCCCATCTGAAGCCCAGCTTGACCTGAATGGCAACCAGATCCTGATCTGTGTGGGATCTCTGACGGGCTGTCAGGTTCTCAGGGAAGCTCAATGTGAAGACTAATCATGACCTATCTGTAGGAGAGCCCTGAGCAGCAAAGGCTTGGAGGGCGCTGGTCCTCACTGAGCAGGGGAGATCAGGGCAGCTGGAGGGACTTACACATTGTGTCCCAAGACATGCAATGCATCAGTGAGGACCAGGAGATAACATGAGGTCTCTGATTCCAAGTCTCGAGTCTGTCCATCACCACACACTGCAGCTCAATTCCCTCCTGGGAAAGCCCTTGCTTCTCCCATACACAACACAGGAGACCCCATTGTTTCTGAGAGCTCAGCTACTCCATCTGCCTGTAATTTGCTTCCTGCATGATTCTTTAAGGATCTGGGTTTGTGGGGAGCTAAGAGACCATCTCAGAATAATCAGAATCTGGAGTAGTGCAGAAATCTGG
>NW_026070969.1:7513-8320 GCF_014885135.2 Alexandromys fortis
AAGTATCCGTGCAGTTCCATGTCCACCGTAAGTAATTCTCTGTAACCTCTGGGTCATGGGTGGACTTAATCCTACTTCACACATAGAATTGTCAGTCCTGGATGACTGTGTTATGGTCCCCACATTGTGGTTCAAGCATTTAGTAAAGGACACGGAGTGGAGGAAACAGCAATAAATCAGGATCCCTCACTTGAATCCACCCTCAGAGAGAGGGGGTGAGGTAACTCAGCCCAGGTATGTCAGACTCTGCCCAGAGTCTAAGATACTCATCATGGCCTTGAGAAAGACCCTTCAGGACTCAGGCAGGGCCTGGCTGAGGAAACCATGAAATTCTCACAGAGACATGAACACCTGAAGTTTGCTCGATATCTCCACCCCAGACAGGACCAGGAATTTTGGGAAGCTTGTAGACAGGGCTGTAATTTGACCTCCTGTTGGAACTGACAGGGGACAATGATTGATTGGTAGTCTGCTGACCGTGAGAGCCATGTCTGAGACAGATCACGTGGGCATCTCCTCCTGAGACTTAGTGTGCTCAGCGTAGGTGGAGGGCTATGAAAGACAACCAGCCAACTGTCCTGATGGTCTTCTGAGACCTCGCAGGAAGGTGGAGAACCCTAAAGAGATGGGAGAAAAGTGTACAAATGGCAGCTCCCTGCCTCTGGGGATCCAGACCTGAGTTTATTTCCTGCAGGCAAACAGTAAGAGACACTTGCTCACCTTTCAGGTTAACTTGCAAGCAATGATCATTTACCCTGTGTCCTATTCTAGGGAAACTGAGGCAGGAAACACAGTCACTGAGTCAGG
>NW_026070970.1:0-3067 GCF_014885135.2 Alexandromys fortis
TCCCTCCTTCCTTCCTTCCTTCCTTCCTTCCTTCCTTTCTTTTGGTTTTTCAAGACAGGGTTTCTCTTGTATCTCTCTCTGGTTGTCCTGGAACTCACTCTGTAGACCAGGCTAGTCTCAAACTCACAGAGGTCCGCCTGCCTCTGCCTCATGCACACGGGCATGCACATCTGCCAGGATAAAGCAAACTTTACTCTTGCCCAAGAGGGTGTGCTGGGATTAAAGGTGTGTGCTACCACTGCTCGGCCCTTCTAATATTTCATTTTTTTAAATGTTTTTTAAAGATTCATTTATTAATTATATGTACAGTATTCTTCCTGCGTGTATCCCTGCAGGCCAAAAGAGGGCACCAGATCTCATCATAGATGGTTGTGAGCCACCATGCGGTTGCTGGGAATTGAACTCAGGACCTCTGGAAGAGCAGGCAGTGCTCTTAACCTCTGAGCCATCTCTCCAGCCCCCTTCTAATGTTTCTAATCAAAACTCGTTACTTCCCCTTGACTCTACTCTTCTGCCTACACGCATACTATCAGCCTTTGCTTTCATCATCTCCCCAGATTTGCCTTCAATGCTCAGTGTTCTCCTCTGGTTTAGGGAGAGAACCGTTGTATGTGTGTGTGTTTGCGTGTACGCGCATGCGTGCACACACAGGCGCACATGCACATGGGCATGCACATATGCCTGGATAAAGAAAACTTTACTCTTGCCCAAGAGGGTGTGCTCAGAAGTGTGAACACTCCGAGGCACTGAAGTGGGCGGTGCATTTGACTTTTATTCTAACTCAGGTGGCGACTGTGTCTTTTCCCCATTGGCTGGGATCTGTCCTCAGAGTCTTAATTCAACTGGCTAGTCTGAAAAGAAATGGCACAGAGGAAATGAAGGAAGGAGAAAGGGGTCACTACTCCAGACTGTCAGACTCTTGGAATATAGCAAGTGGTTCTTTGTGTAAACAAAGGTTTTCCTGGTGGTGGGGGTAAACATTTGTGTAAAAGTCTTACAACATGTGTGGGAAAATAAAAAGATTTGGATTCTTTGTCTTAAAAACACATCTTAAAGTATCTGATAGAAAAGATTCATATCTGATATTTCTTACAATCCCCTTCTTTTAAAAATACTCTTCTTCAAACTCATTAAGATGTCTCTGTCTGTCTGTCTCTCTCTCGTCTTACTCCTGTCTTGGAGTAAGACACTGCAATAGAAAACGGGTGCCTGTTTAGTTCTATTGAGCCTTGATCCTGAGTTAGCAGCCAAGTACAAAGAATGAATTATTCCACCTACTTTATCTGCATGACTTAAGGTGAGTATGCCGAAAGGGACCCTGGCTAGCTTGAGCTTGAGCCTGGAAAATATGACTCTGACTGGCCTTGCCCCCCCCCCCCCCAGCTACGCTAAAAGCCATTAGATTACATTCCCAAAGCTAGCTACCAAGGTCTATTCCCTTGTTTGGCCACTTCCTCTTCCTGAGGCCTACTGCCAACATCTAGCTATCAAAGTATTAAAGTCCAGCAATCAAAAGTCCCCTTTGACTCACCTAATTAACATGGCCCATCAAAACAAACCACTGTGTTCTAGCCCATTCTAACAGAGACCTTTCCTTTTCTCTTCTTAAGAATGACCGCTGCTGCTGTTTTTTGCCCAAGTCGAAAGCAGCCACTTGAACTTTTCTTCCTGACTTAATAAAGGGTCTTTCTGGGAAAACAGGTGTTTGGGTGTGGTTTGTGCCTAACCCAGGTTTTGTGCAGTGGTCTCCTTCAACACCTTTCTAGGGGTAGTTGCTGGGCCAGGAGGTTGACCTGGCTCCATTGGGATGCTAGGAAGTACACTGTTCTTGCTGCAAAGATCTCTCCAGCAGCCTTCTGTCTGACCTCCTCCTGTATTCCTGGCACCGACTTCAAGACCTCTGTTCCATCCTGGTCTGTTCTCACACGGCAGTTGGAGGGGCCCTTTCAGGACATTAGCCTGTTCATGTTTTTGCTCTAAGGCTCCCTTCCTAGGCTGTCAAAACTGCAATCCCGAGTCTCTTGCCTCCCCACTGATGCCCTCATGCTCCAGCACTCCTCACAGGCCTATGCCCAGCTAGGAGCCAGGACCCAGCCCCTCAGGCCCGCTCTGAAATGCTACACTCTTCATGCTGACATCATGCAGACAGAAGTGTCGGCCATTGCTATCGTCCTACAAGTTGCTGATAGGAAACAATTATTTAATATGTGAATTGAACCATCTTTCTGTTTGGTAGAAGCAGAGCAAGACTCTAAGCCCATCTAGAATCCTGCAATTCATAGTCAGTTTCTCTATGACCCCCTTTCCTGTCATCTAGATTGGCTCAACAGAGTACGGGGGCCTTGAAAAGTAGCAGAATTTTACCTAATTATTATATTAGCGTCCACAGCACTTTCAGGATTTGCCTGCTCCTGGATAGAGACCTCACCATCTCCGGTCTATGCATCACTGTTCAGTAAGAGGATTGGGTTCCTTCTCTGTTCTCCACAAAAATCTGTGTCACCCCTGAGGTAGAACTTTCCACAAATCATGCTTCCTGTTCTTAGGTGACCAGAATAAAGTTCCTGGCTCATTTAGTTTTCAAGTTATGATGTGGGAGTGTCATATATCAATCTGTTGATTTCATTGGTTAAGCAATAAAGGAACTCCTTGGCCCTGATAGGTTAAAAGATAGATGGGAGGAGGAAACAGAATAGAATTCTGGGCGGAAGAGGAAGTGAGGTCAGACTCTGCTCTGCTCCCAGAGAGACCGGACAGCTCTGCTCTCTGGAGCAGAGACACCATGATGGACGGAGGCTAGAATCTTCCTGGTAAGCGCACCTTGGGGTGCTTACACGCATGATTAGAAATGGGCTAAATTAATATGTGAGAATTAGCCTAGAAGAGGCTAGAGTTCATGGGCCAGGCAGTGTTTGAAAGAATACAGTTTCCGTGTAATTATTTCGGGCATAAGCTAGCCAAGCGGCTCTTATTTCAACAAAGTTAAGACAGATTCTTCCTTCCTTTCACTTTTACCTCACAAGCTGTCATCAAGTCCTTTTGTGCTCAGTAATACACTACACCTTTC
>NW_026070971.1:0-794 GCF_014885135.2 Alexandromys fortis
CCTAACCCTATCCCTAAGCCTAATCCTAACCCTAAACCTAGCCCGAAACCTAACCCTAACCCTAACCCTAACCCTAACCCTAACCGTAACCCAACACAAACCCTAACCTCCTGCCCTAACCCCCTAACCCTAACCCACTATACCTAACCCTAACCCTAACTCTAACCCTAGCACTAACTCTACCCTAACCCTAACCCTACACCTAACCCTAATCCAAACCCTAACACTAACACTAATGCCCTTACCCTAATCCTAACCCTAACCCTAACCCTAACCTTAACCCTAACCCTTAAACTAACCCTATCCCTAACCCTAAACCTAACCATAACCCTAACCCTAACCCTAACCCTAACCCACTGACCCTAACCCTCTAACCCTAACCCTAACCCTAACATTAACCTAACCCTAACCCTAACCCTAAACTTAACCTTAACGTAACCCTAACCTAAAACCTAACCCTAACCCTAACCATAACCTTAAACCTAACCCTAACCCGCTAACCCTAATCCCCTAACCCTAACCCCATAACCCTAAGTCTATCCCTAACCCTAACCCTAACACTCTAACCCCTAACCCTATCCCCATAATCCAAACCCTAACCCTAACCCTAGCACTAACCCTACATTAGCCCTAAAACCTAACCCTAACCGTAACCCAACACAAACCCTTACCTCCTAACCCTAACCCCCAACCCTAATCCACTAAACCTAACCCTAACGCTAACCCTAACTCTAACCCTAGCACTAGCTCTACCCTAACCCTAACGCCTAACCCTAACCCCCTAACCCTAACCC
>NW_026070971.1:6896-7745 GCF_014885135.2 Alexandromys fortis
TAACCCTAACCCTAAACCTAACCCCCTAACCCTAACCTCCTAACCCTAACCTCCTAACCCTAACCCCCTAACCCTAACCCTAACCCTAACCCTATCCCTTACCCTAACCCTAACCCTAACACTAAACCTAACCCTAGCCCGAACCATAACCCTTACACTAACCCTAATCCTAACCCCCTAACCCTAACCCCATAACCCTATGCTTCTAAACTTAACCCTAACCCTAACCCTCACCCTAATTCTAACCATAACCTTTACTCTAACCTTAACCCTACCCTAACGCTAAACCCTTATCCTAACCCTAAACCCCTAACCCTAACACTATCAATAAGCAGTAACCAGTAACCCCAACTAGTAACCAGTTATCATAAAAAATAACCCTAAACCTAACAAAAACCCTAACCCTAACCCTAACCCTATCCCTAAAACTAAACCTAACCTTAACCATCGAACTAACCCTACCCTAACCCTAAACCCTAAACCTAACCCTAACCACCTAACCCTAATCCTAACCCTAACACTAACCCTAACCCTAACACTAACACTAACCCTAAACCTTAACCTAACCCTAACCCTAACCCTAATCCTAACCCTTAACCTTACCCTAACCCTGATCCTACCCTAACCCTATACCAAACCCTAAAACTAACCCTAACCCTAACCCTAATCCTATCCCTAACCATAACCATAACCCTAACCCTAACCCTAACACTAAACCTAACTCTAGCCCAAACCCTAACCCTAACACTAACTCTAACCATAACCCCCTAAACCTGACCCTCTAACACTAAGCCCCTAATGCTAAGCCTAAACCTAATTCTAACACTAACTCTAACCAAAAACCTAACC
>NW_026070972.1:0-3068 GCF_014885135.2 Alexandromys fortis
TCCTTCCCCTGCTCCTTCCCCTGTCACCGCCGAGCTCAGGAATGCACAGGGCACCTCCTCACCTGGGAGTGCAGCAACTGCACCCGCTCGCTGGTCTCAATCAGCTCCTGCTCCGCCAGCTTCCGAGACCGCTCTGTCTGCTCCACCACAGCCCGCAACTCCTCCAGCTCGGCCTGCAGCAGGTTGTTGCGCCGCTCCACGATGGCAATGTTCTCCTTCAGGTCGTCGTTGGCATGGACGGCATCGTCCAGCTGGAGCTGGGTGTCCTATGGGGAAAGCGTGATGGGAAAGGGCATAGATCGTATGCCATCCAAACCTCTCATTTTGGGTCTGGCACACCTCACCCCATCCCTTCCGACAGCCTCTTGTCAACAGGAAGGTAAGCACCTATCTCATTGTTTATTCTCTAGTGCTGAGGCTCTGCTCCAGGAGGTAGGTGGCTCCTACCTTCTCATATTTGTTAACCCAGTTACTCCCTGTCCTTTACTACCTCCCATTCAAGTGTTAACCAGGCCCAGCCCTGCTTAGCTTCCAAGATCGGACAAGATTGGGATAAAATGTTTTGGTTGTAGACCTTTTAGCATCTTTCTGGGCACTACACACACTCTGACTCGCTACCTTCTGAGAGCCCTGGCTCCTGTTACCTTCAAGTGGGCCTGGGCATTCTTCAGGTGCTTCTGGGACTCTGAGGCTATTCTATTAGCCTGGCTGAGCTGGATCTCCATCTCATTGAGGTCGCCCTCCATCTTCTTCTTCACCCGCAGGGCCTCGTTGCGGCTGCGCGTCTCTGCATCCAGGGAGGTCTGCAGGGAGTCCACCACCCGCAGGTGGTTGCGCTTGGCCTGCTCCATCTCCTCATCCTTCTCTGCCAGTTTCCGTTCGATCTCTGCCTTGATCTGGTTGAACTCAAGCTGGGCGCGGAGGATCTTGCCCTCCTCGTGCTCCAGGGAGGCCTGGAAAGGGAAGAGGAGTCGAAGATGGGTAATCAGGGCTGAATTAGGTTGGGTATTGGGGATGAGAGGATGACAGACTTTAACCAGGACTGCAACCAAGAAAGGAGCTGTGGTGATAGACCCTGTACCCACACTGCAGTGGGAGAGGAAATGCTGGACCCCTAGAGCCTCCTAACTCCTGGACCATCCTCCGAAAAGAAAAGAATCTGACTTCTCAGTCACCAGACCTTTGGGACTAACATAGCAGGAGTCCTGACCCGCCAAAATAAAATCATAGAAAAGGTTGAAGTTTCCATAGCCCTGTGGCTTCGTAGAAAAGCACAGTTGCAATGGCTAATATATAACAAATCCTTGACTGTGTTATCTTGCTCCATCTTCATAATAATCATACACAGTCTTATGAGGTGTATATATTAGTTCCACCTTACCAATGAGGACAGCAAGGCACCCAGATGGTCTCATGCCAGGGTTCAAACCCAGGTCATTTGGCTCTGGGGCCTGAGTTCCTCCCCAGCTGTTTGAGCTGTCATTATGATGGCCAGATTCCAACTGGGAAGCAAACCTTCTGCCCTAAAAGCAGACCATGGCATTGTCCAGGGTGAAGACCTTAGCTTTGGAGGCAGTAAATGATTACTGGGTACATGATCTTCTACCAAGAACGGGAGCCAAGAGACTTTTGCCTTTGGATCAGGGTGACTCCTGTAAGGTAGGACACAATGGGACAGACTGGAGGGTGCAGAGAGAGGCAGCCCTTTACCTCAGCCTCCTCCAGGGCCGACTGCAGCTCCATCTTCTCCACCTCCAGCTGCTTGCGGACTTTCTCCAGCTCATGCACATTTTTCCCCCCTTCTCCCAGCTGCTCAGTCAGGTCTGAGATCTCCTCTGAGGATCAGAGGACCAGAAAGATCAATATTGGGGGTCTGTGCGATCACACTTGGTCCTCCCCTGCCCTTGTGGCCCTTCCCGCCCCTCGGCCACACACCCTGGAGGTTCTTGTTCTCCCTCTTGAAGGTCTCCAGGTGCTCCAGGGACTCCTCGTAGGCATTCTTGAGTTTGAACAGCTCTGTGCTCAGGGAGCGCGCCTCCTTCTGGGACGACTCCAGCTCTGACTGGGACTCCTCATACTTCTGCTTCCACTCTGCCAGGATCTGCAGGGCAGGGGCAAGCTGTCCAGAGCTGCCCCAGGCCCCTCCCCTGCCTCCAAGGAGAATGCTCTGGCCTTGAGCTGGCACTGCCCCCACCAGCCCCGCGCACATGCACGCTGCGCTGCCCGCAGCCCCGCCGTGAGCCTACCTTGTCGAAGTTCCTCTGCTTCTTGTCCAGGGCTGCGGCGGCGGCATTGGAGCGTTCCACATCCACCATCAGGTCCTCGATCTCATTCTGCAGCCTGTGCTTGGTCTTCTCCAGGGAGGAGCACTTGGCGTTGACGGCCTCCACTGCCTCCTCTGCGTCCTGAAGCCTCTGGGCCAGCTTCTTCCTGTCCAGGGGAATGTATGTGACTGTACTTGGGGCATCAAGGCCTTGACATGATCCTCTTCTTCCCAGTGTTGATGAGAAAAACCCAGTTTCTCCCCAGTGATCCCTGAGGTCCTCGAACCCCAGTCTAGAGGAGGTGAGACTGTTGGTGCCTAGGACAGAGTCTTCTAGCATAGGCTGCTCAGCCCTTCTCCCCCGCCACAGCCATCTGGGTGGCAGTGCCCCCCTCCAGGTTGAGTCCCCCCCCAGGCTGAATGGCGATCGCTCCTCTGACCAACAAGCTTTTTGCTCGTCTTATACGTGAGTGTCAGGTATAACCCGGGCCAAAAGCTCACCCGTCAAAGGAAATACATCAGGGCCGGCCAGCCGGATGTTCCGGTGTGCAGGAGTCAGGCTTCTCTCAGATGCCTCTCTTGTTTACCCGTCCTCCCCACTCCTCTATCCTGTGCCTACTCTGCCTGTCTTCACAGCAGATGCCCCGCCCCTTTCTCTTTGCAAATGCAGGTGGTACCCACAGAGGACTCACTTGGCTTCCTCCAGCTCCTCCGTCCTCTGGATGGCGTCCGTCTCATACTTGGTCCTCCACTGGGCCACCTCTGAGTTGGCCTTGGACAGGACACGCTGTAGCTCAGCCTTGGC
>NW_026070973.1:0-3049 GCF_014885135.2 Alexandromys fortis
ACACCCAAACCATAGGGCATGAATTTCCCAGACATAGCTCACACCAAGATGTCCCATGATGGTTACAGAGATAAAATGGGTGGACCTTAGACCAAATTTGTGCAGGAAAGGAAGTGACCATCATCTTTAACCATAAGGCACGGTCCAACAGCGATGAAAAAATTACCACCTATGAACTCAGCTGATTAAATCAGGGCACAGAGGCCTGTGGGCTTCCCGCCCTGTATCAGAAACACCTGGTTCATGAACGGATCTCACACTGGAGCAAGGACTGATACAGCTGCCTTGCTTTAAGATACATAAAAGAGGGGCGTGAGACGGCCATGGCCTCTGAGAGGGGTCCGTGTCTCAAGTTTATCTCAACACCATTGTCCCAGAGGTGTTATCAAAACTTTAACGCCGCCATATTGCCTTTGACTTTGATGGCCTTGCCACAGACTTGTTACCAGGCACCCTGATCACCTGTAGTGACTCTTGGCACTTGCGTTTACTCTTTGCTTTAACTCCTTGCGTCTCCAAGGCCTCATTAGCCCTTCCATCTTTATACAACCTAAATCAGCTGTTGGAGGTACACTGTGCGGTTTGAGGGTTATGAAACCAGAAAATGGAACAAAGAACTTACGGTGGATGTAGTCACGGCGACCAAGTGAGACCAGGAGCAAACCCAGTGGAAATGCTGAAGCATCAATAAATCTAACTGCTGGCTGTCCTTGTTTTTTTTTCGGTCAAACACCGTGAAAGGATTCATTTCAGCTGACGGGTCACAGTCCATGAGCAAGGGAAGCCAAGAAAGGAACCTGGAGGCAGGAACTGAAGCAGAGACACTGGAGGAGCACTGCTTACTGGCTTGTTTCCTCTGGCTTGCTCTGCTGTGTCTGTTATGCAGCCCAGGCCCCTACCTAGGGATGGTACTGCCCAAGTAGGCTGGGCCCTCCTACATCAATCAGCAATCAAGAAAATGCCCAGGAGCTGGGCAAGTGGTACACACCTTTTATCTCAGCACTCAGGAGGCGGAGGCAGGTGGATCTCTGTGAGTTTGAGGCCAACCTGGTCTACATAGTGAGTTTCAGGACATGCAGAGTTATAACACATGAATACATGAGACCCTGTGTGTGTGTGTGTGTGTGTGTGTGTGTGTGTGTGTGTGTGTGTGTGTAAAACTTTTTAAAGAAAAAGAAAAGAAAATGCCCAAGACATGCCCACAGGCCAATCTGACAGAGGCAATTCTTCAGCTGAGGATCCCACTTCACAAATGACTTTCTAGTGTATGAAATTAAAAGGGAGAGCTACAGAGATGGAGTGAAGCCCAGGGTGCATGGCCAGTTCCCTAACTCACACAGTATCACGGAACCACTAACTGGCTGTTTCTAGGAGCCCGAATACATCCCTGCTCCCCACTCCCATGGCCTGATGGGTAATTTCTAGGGATCATTACTTCATCTTTGGGAGCCTTCAGCAGACAGCTAATCTCTACACAGACCCCCACAATCCTCCACACAGCGCTGCCTCTCAGCTGTGTATGTGCATGCATACATGTGTCCTTGCAGCCCTGAAGATGTATGTGTTCAGGCAAGTATCAGAGGTGGTTTCCTTGGAAAAGGCCTGAAGAGTCCAGTGAATTCCCTCCCAGGACCCTAGGAGCCCTGTCCATTTACACTTACTCGCTACTCTTCTCTCACAGGTGACCCCAGGTGGCTCAAGTGAGGCACAGTATCCTGGGCCCTCTGAGGACTGAGTGCCGTGAGCGCTTTCAAAGAACAGCCATGAAAAGGGGAAATGCCACTAACAACTACGGCAGGAGAGCATCCAAGGAAACAAGTGGCTCCTATGTAGCTTTTTAACACAATTGGAAAGGACCTTGTCCCCCCTCCCACCTCAAGTCCTTCCCAAAAAATGCTTCTTCCCCAATAAGCCAGTCCCAGACCCAGCAGGCCATGCATCTCCATTTGTCTGGCTGTCTCTGTAGAAGGAACAAAAGAAAGGAAGCAAATTGGCCCTTCTAAGAGAAGGCAAACAACTCACAAGCAGTGCTAGTATGCTAATAACTGTCTTGGCTAGGAGTTTGTGCTCCCCTCTAAGCCTGAGGCTTTCTCCTTCCTTTAATTCTTATGAACACAAGTGCGTACAGACATGCATACAAAACACAAATGCACACACGAGCACATGAGCACACCTGCACATTACACAGAGCGAGAGAGAGATGCACATAGGCCACTGCATACACATTTGCACACGCCAGCTAACAATGCATTCATATCCATGCCCGTGTGCACACACAGGTGCCTGTCAGCAACATGTGTGTGCAGGCACACACAGTGAAGACTGTCTCATGGCTGGAGAGATTCACAACTGGGTTTTTTTTCCCCTGGGTCTGCCCTCTTGATGACCTACTGCTGTGAACCACCTTCCTGCCGCACATCAGGACAAAGAAATATGGAGCCATTAACACACCATTAACTCAGAGCTAATGGGCCAGGTTCATCACCCCTTTTTCCTGATGCGAGGTAACTGCATGGACCTGCTTCATCTGAACTGTGACTCATCAACATGGCCACAAATCAGCCTTGCTGGACAAAGGGAGTAGGGGAAGGCAGCATCCCCTAGGCACTGAGTGTGAGTCAGACCTGAGCTACGGTCGGTCAAGCCCCTGGAAAGCTGGTTTCTATACAAAGCTCCTTTTAGTGGAAAGTGTGGGCCCAGAACGTTGACCAATCTGAAAGCCATGGAGCCTGGGGGAATGGAGCCTAAAAATGAGGCAGACTAAACCCTCATGCAATAGCCAACTTTATTCAGAGCACCAGACAATTTATATTCTGGGTGTTAAGAAAGGTCTCGAAAGTAAAGTTCTCATGAGATCAAGCTGTGTACAATCACAAGAACAAGCTGCACATAGCAGAAAAATGTTTTCCCATGGAGGCATAAAAACAAGTAACAATAGCCAGTAGTAATGAATAATCTAAAGTAAACTCACCCACCCGGGAGGGGCTCGAAAGTACACTCCAAGAACAATTCTGTGGGTTTTCTCCCCCCCCCCCCGCCCCGAAGAAAC
>NW_026070974.1:0-3017 GCF_014885135.2 Alexandromys fortis
TATCTCAAAATTTATAGTATTGACATATATGTATTTTAAAGTTTTTGTCATGATATTAATGGTCATATAGAGCTAATTCTGGAGAAAGGTTTCCTCTCCCTCCCTATACGTGATCTTGGGTTTGAGTCTCTGTCTGTTTTCTGCAGTGAACCATGAACACACCTGAAAGCAACCTATGAAGTCTCCGAAGGGAGGATGGAACCTCACAATGACAATTCCTCCAGGACTTTGATAACACCATTAAGATGAAAACTCCACCTAAAGATCAGCGTTGGACCACAAACTGCTTAGAGCAGTGTCAAGGCTGAGATGATCCAGCCTGGCAGACTGCTCTAGCCAGGACTGAGACAAACCCTGCACTTTCCCATCACACAGAGACGGGACAGCAAATGATACAGCCACCTCTCCTGAGACTTGTCCAGGCAGCCGACTGTTTCTGTCATTATAATTTTTGGAAGTCCCTTGCTCACACTTCCTGCTTACTCAGTTAATATTATTTCCTTCTTGGGTCTCTGAAGGAGTTGAAGACCAGACAGTTATAGTTTTCCTGTTTACCAAAATCAGAAAAGAAACTCATTAAAGATGTGTAAAGGGCATAAAGTTAAAAGATACCAAAAGATAGTTTTGGCCAGGCGGTGGTGGTCCCCCTGGCCTGCTTTCACAGCCAGATCCTGAGGACTTCCAAATCCAGTCCCCAGCCAATAGACGGAGGGCACCTGAGGATGTCTGTCTGTGTGCGGGGAAGCCAAGGGCCAGGTGGGAACTCTGGGGGGGGGGGGGCAGAGGGGACACCAACAGAATAACCCTAGAGAGAGGGCTGTCTATCAAGCAGTTTGGTAAGATTGAGAGTCACCATGGAAACGGGCCTCTGGGCAAGCTGGTGAAGGAGTTTCTAGATTGGGTTCAGACGATAGGAGGAAGACCCACCCTAAACATGGCAGTGCCATCCTTCGGGGGTAGGGGAGCCTGGACTGGAAAGAGGAGGAAGGGTGCTGGCCTTCCTCCTCTCCTTCTTCACTGTGGACACAAGGAGACCGGTCAGCCAGTCCCCCAGACTCCTGCTGCCATGATCTCCCCACAACAGGGGACTGTGCCCTTGAACTGTGACGCAGAGTAATCCTTTTTTGTTTCATTTTGTTATTTTGTTTTTTAGTTTTTTCAAGACAGGGTTTCTCTGTGTAGCTTTGGACCCTGTCCTGGAACTCACTCTGTAGACCAGGCTGACCTCAGACTCGCAGAGATCCGCCTGCCTCTGCCTCCCGAGTGCTGGGATTAAAGGTGTGAGCCACCATACTCCAGCAACCCTCCCTTCTTGAAATTGCTGCTGTTCTCGTCACAGCAACTCGAAGAGTGACTGATGCGGGGGAGTGACCGATGTAGAAGCCCAGGAGCTGGAGAACGGTGAGCAGCAGAGAGGGGGCCCAGCTGAGGGGAGAAGGAGGGGGAAACAGAAAGCCAAGATGGGGGAGTTCCTGGGCCACGGACCCTAGCGAGTTCGCACCTCGTCCACCTGTCTCAAGCATCCACGGCTAGCAGGTCAGCTGGAGAGTCAGGCAGCAGCCGTCTCAATCCACGACGGGCAGACAGAAAACTGGGCACTTGAGCATCTCATGGGATGAAAACTCTTCCCCAGTAAAGTACTAAACGCGGCCCTCTGACCTGGGCTCAGTCCTCTCCGGCGTCTGTTACAGATGTGACTTTGGGGTGGTTAATATTGCCATCCACTCGACAGCATCCAGAAGCTTCTAGGAGACAGCCTTGGACCAGCCTGTGCGGGGCCATCTAGATCAGGTCCCATTAGAAGGCATCGTCCTGTGGGCAGAGGCCCTGGACTGGTCCTGGCCACCTCTCGGCTTCCTCAGACACAACGTGAGCCTCACACCGCTGCCGTTACACCTTCCTGCCATGGCAGAATGACTCACTTCGCCTGAGTCTTCTGTCTTGGTTGTGGGCCAGCCATTAGCGGCTGAGCGTCTTCCAGCCCTGAGTATTCTGTCCTAGCCACCTGACAAGTCAACCGCAGACTTCAGACAGGAGCCAGGGTTGAGAGTGTGGTGCGGGGACCAAACCTGGCTGTGCATATGCTAATGTGTATGGGTGTTTTACATGCATGTTTATCTGTGTACCGAGCACAGGCCTGGTGCCTTTGGAGGCCAGAAGACGGTTTTGGATCCCCTGGAACTGGAATTAGAGATTGTTGTGAGCCACGATATGGGTGCTGGGAATTGAACCCAGGTCCCCTGCAACAGCAGCCAGTGCACTTAACCACTGAGACATCTCTCCAGCACCACCCACCTCTTTTTGAATCAGGGGCTCCCTATGCAGAGCAGGCTGACCTCAAACTTAGTGATCCACCTGTCTCTGCTTCCCCAGTACTGATTGAAAGGGTGTGCTGCCGCCAATCGGCTGCAGTCTGCACCTAAGCACAGTCCAAACCTGGACCTTAAATAGTTACAAAGAAATTATTGAAACAAGTCTCAAGATAACTATCTTTTCAGTAATACAGTATCAATCTTAAATGTGGGCGGAGGAGATGCTCACTGGGTAAAGTCCCCACTGTGCAATCGTGAGGGCCTGGATCTCACACCCCCGCAAAAGCTCAGTGTGACTGCTCATGCCTCTAACTGTGGGAGCAGGGCTGGCTGCCAGCCTAGCTGGAAAATAGTGAGCTCCCAGTTCATGAGATTCTGTCTCGGAAAAAGGCAGAGACAGCCGGGCGGTGGTGGCTCAAGCCTTTAATCCCAGCGCTTGGGAGGCAGAGGCAGGTGGAGCTCTGAGTTCGAAGCCAGCCTGGTCTACAGAGTGAGTTCTAGGACAGCCAGGGCTACACAGAGAAACCCTGTCTCCAACAATGACGACAAGAAGAGTAGGGCAGGGGCTGGAGAGATGGCTCAGTGGTTAAGAGCATTGCCTGCTCTTCCAAAGGTCCTGAGTTCAATTCCCAGCAACCACATGGTGGCTCACAACCATCTGCAAAGAGGTCTGGTGCCCTCTTCTGGCCTGCAGGCATACACACA
>NW_026070975.1:0-3132 GCF_014885135.2 Alexandromys fortis
CTCTCTCTCTCTCTCTCTCTCTCTCTCTCTCTCTCTCTCTCTCTCTCTCTCTCTCGCACTGCGCCCGCCCTTGATTTATGTGGCCTTCACTGATTTTTAAGAGGCTTAGCTCTTAAAGAATACACATTTACACCATGGCTCAGAAGTTCCACTGATCATACAGAGGCCAGAGTGAGTCTTCAGAAAAATTACTATTTTCAACAACCACTATTTGGGAAAGCAAACTATGTTAAACTTTCCATCAGTTGTAAACAGGTTTATATCACAGAATCACACAATTCAGTAACAAGTTTTTCTGAAGGACACTTAAAAATCACGAAGAGGTCCGGCAGATAATCTAGGATGAAGCATAAAGACTCTTGGATTGGGAATTAGAAGCGAGGGCAGATGACAAGAAATGCCAACCCAGCAAGTCCTCTATATGTGTTTGAAATCTTCTTCAGATAATATGCTACTTTTAAAATAATAAAAACACAGATTCAAAATCTTTTTAAAAATCTGAATACGGTTTGTTAAAAGCCAATCGTTTCAGTCTAGAGACAAGGCTGGTATTTTAGAAATCAGCTAAATAAAGGCATGGTTTATACTTGCTTTTCAACAGATGGTCTAACAGAGAAACAAGTGTAAGCCTGACCACACAGACCAGAGGGAACCTGACCTCTCCATTCTGAAATTCTTTAATGCACAAGGGCAGAGCTCTGTGCAAGCTGCTTATGCACTGGGAATACCTAATAGCGACAACCTGCCGTCCTCGCAGGAGTATAGCATGAGCCTGTGGTGCCGGAAACACACATCCCAGATAATTTCCAACACACACCGGATGGGACAAATGTCTCTGCAAAAGGCCAGCACCGCAGCTGTGGCACTGAAACCAGCAGAACTGAGGAAGGTGACCGCACAAGGGCATCAGGGTTCTTCTTACAGCAGGAAGATGCTCTGGATGAGGCCGGGGCTGAAGTGGTGCAACCTCATAAGCACATTAACTGCATACTTTAGAGGGGTGGATTTTATGCTACGTGAATTATATCTTAGCGTTTTTTAAAATATTCAATACTAACTCTAACCCTTTCTTTCTTCCTTCCTTCCTTCCTTTCTTCCTTTTCCTTTTTTCTTTTTTTCAAGACAGGGCTTCTCTGAGTAACAGTTCTGACTGTTCTGGAACTTACTATGAAGACCAGGCTGGCCTCAAACTCACAGAGATCCACAAAACTTCTGCCCCCCAAGTGCTGGGATTAAGGTGTGTGCCACCACCGCCTGGCTCAATATTTACCTTTAAAATCATTTTGTTTCATTTGTGTGCGATGTGTGCATTTTCATTTGAGCATGTAACACGTGTGCACACAAGTGTGGAGGCCTGAAGTTTACGTCACGTGTCTCCCCGGACCATTCTCCACCTTACTACCTGAGACAGTCTAACCCGTTGGTTCTGCTAGGCTAGTTAGCCGATGTGCTCCAGGGATCCACCTGTCTCTGCCTTGCAGCCCCCAACAACAGGGTTCTAGACATTGCCCACCCCCCCCAGCCCAGCTTTTGTGCAGGTGATGTGAACTTGGGCCCTCAGGTTTGCACAGGCATTTCACCATCTCAGTCATCTCCCCAGCTGCCAGAATCTTCAGTTACTTGAAAATCTAACTAAACCACGGAGGATGCTCACACCTGCAGTCCCAGTACTCAGGAAGCTGAGGCTGGAGGATTATCGTGAGTCTGGGGCAGCATGGACAATGTAGTGAGTTTCAGACTAACCTGGCCTAAACAGAGAACCTGTCTTAGAAAAAAAAAAAAAAAAAACTCTCCTGGATAAATAAAATAAATCCTAATAAAAAGGATAATAGCCAAAAATTGAGCAGTGGAATTCTGAAGATACATATGGAAATTTAGCACAGGCAAACTGAACACACACAGAAAGCTGGAAGAGACACACACTCTAGGTGAGCAAGTTCCCGGGGTTTCCAGCATTTGTATGTTCTATGCTTTGATTCTGAAAGGAAAACACAAAAAGGGCCTTAAATTCAATTCACAGTCTGTATTTCTTTCCCTGAGAAGCCACCTTTTGAAAACTTCCCTCCAGTATTCTGAACATGTCCAGACAGAAACTGGGCAGACACGCGACAGTCATGGCTTCTAGAAGGTGCCTACGCTTCGGCCCTAATCACCTCCTTGTACCCAGGAGATGAGTCACCTAGCGCTGTAGCCCCCTCCGCCACAGGATTTCTCCTTGTGTCCTGGGCTTTGACTGTTAAATGCTTTTTAGAAGAGACAGCTAGAGGCCTGTGCAGCTGGGCCATTTACTTCTCTTTTATTTTCATATAATAGACAACCCTGTGTTCAGCGGACTTTTGTAGTTTGAATAAATAAAAGCAGAGAACACATTACCTATTCGTAGAAGAACCACAGGATCACTCGGTCCGACTTAACAGCCCCAGGAAATTCCTTTCCAAGAGACATGCTTTTGAAAGCAAAAGGGATAAAAATACATCTACCAAGACCATTCATAATGCTCGACCTGTCTACTATAGCTGTTAAGAGTTTACACAAAGCATGAGACATTCCACATGACACTAAAGAAAAATACTCCCCCCCCACCAAAATATGAGACCCACCAAATATATATATATATAGTTTGCAAAAGAGAACAGGAACAGAAGATGGGAGGAGTGGTCATAATCTATTTCTTGAGCTGAATGTTGAGTCAGTTCACTGTGTAGAATTTTGCTGATTGTTTTTTGAATGTATGCATTTCTATAAAAACTAAAGAGCTGAGCATGGTGGCCACGACTTTACTCTCAGCCTCCAGGAGGCAGAGGCAGAGGCAGGCAGAGCTCTGAGTCTGGGGCCAGCTTGGTCTACAGGGTGAGTTCTGGGCCAGCCATGTACTCTGCCTCGAAAGAAGAGAAAGAAAAGAAGGCAGGAAGGCAGGCAGGAAGGCAGGCAGGAAGGCAGGCAGGAAGGCAGGCAGGCAGGCAGGCAGGCAGGCAGGAAGGCAGGAAGGCAGGAAGGCAGGAAGGCAGGAAGGCAGGAAGGCAGGAAGGCAGGAAGGCAGGAAGGCCATTTTTTAAAGTTCAACATAGATATAAAGGAATCTTCAAGTTTTGAATCTAACTAGAATACTCTAACTCCCAAATGAAGATAAAG
>NW_026070976.1:0-3030 GCF_014885135.2 Alexandromys fortis
TCTCTCTCTCTCTCTGTCTCTCTCTCTCTCTGTCTCTCTCTCTCTCTCTCTCTCTGCCTTCTGGCTGTTGTCTCAGTGTGTAAGCCCTGTGCCTGGCTCCTCACTGTCCTGCTCCCAGCCATGATGGTCATATGCTCACCCTCTGGAACCAGGAACACAAAATTAAATGCTTTCTTTTATAAGTCACTTTCATCACAGTGTCTCTTCGCAGCACTAGAAAAGTAATTAAGACATTATCATAATTTTCCCAGGATCTGAGGACCACGGGGAAAGTCCAGACTAGACCTATTCCCATTCACAGGCTCATCCTCTATGCCCGGAAGTTCTGCACCAGCCTGCTCATAGCCAAAGGACCAGAAACTAACTAGAAGATCTACCTCTAGTCTAATTTAGTGAGACATAGCAGTTGTCTACAATTAATGTTCCAAGCACAGATTTTTCTGTGTGTTCACTGCAGTTTCTAGACACAACTGCTCTGACCTTTTCAGATCCTTGCTATACAATTTGCCTCTTGTTCAAATAATTTGCAATTGCTAGACACCAACTGGCTGCTGATAAAGGCTAAATGTAGAATACCAACAGTCCCTGACTTCAAAACAGGGCTTAAGACTGGAACAGTTACGAACAATAAGCCATGGAGGCGATGAGAAGGGAAACCTGGATTTCCTGACGGTCCCACCACATCAAGGAGACAAGTGCTGCAGTCCTTTATGAGGGCTTTTTCGAACCATCAGTTCTTAAGCAAGAAGCCCCTATGCATAGAAATATGTTAGTCCTTGTTTTCTTTTAGGACCAGGTTGGCAATTAGTTGTTGGACTAATTAAACACAGAAAGTAGCTTCCTAACCTGTCTTTCTTCCCACCCCCTTCCTCCTTCCCTCCCTTCTCCTCCCCTCCCTTCCTCCCTTGACATTTGGTTCTCCCCTCCCAGTCACGCCCTCCCTTGTCTTTTTCAAACATGCTTATAATACCTCGTGCACTGTATTGAACACTGAAAATGTGAAAAAGAAAAGACTATGCCTACCCTCAAGGAATATGACGCTCAAAGAAAATCCACAGAAAGATCCAATGCACAGAAGGAAAGTAGCAGGCACCCCAGGAGCAGAGGGAAGAGGCGACCTACTCAGACAGAAATTAGACCCTGCTCTGGTCCAAGAAACACCACCACAAGAAGTTGGTAGCCTGGCAGTGCCCTGTAATAGGAACCAGGAGCCATGAACCATCTGGGGACACATGAGCAGGAGGCAGAGGCGTGTTCAACCAACACCCCCATTAGAAAGGAGGAGCAAGGCCATTCTGAAACAATAGCCAACTTGACATCTGCAAGAAACTACAAGGTCTGGGGTAGCCGTCACATTCCTGCCACTGGGTGGACTGGGTACTGAGAGACCAAAGTCTCCCAGCAGCAATTCTGACCTCAAGAGTATCTGGAATTTCAGCCTTCGGAATCTAGAATCTTTTTGTTTGTAAGATGGTTTATTTTGATTCTCTAGAGACTGGTCTCACCATGTAGCCTTGGAATTACCTCCCCAACTCAACAACCCCTGCCTCAGCCTACCGTGCTCTGGGATTAGAGACACACACCACCGTGTCTGACCTACGAAGTTAGAAGTATTATATCTTTGCTCAAGTTCAGAGGTCCCTAGAAAGAAAACCCTGGTCAAAAGAATAGAGAGTCCAA
This sequence comes from Alexandromys fortis, assembly GCF_014885135.2. NCBI lineage: Eukaryota > Metazoa > Chordata > Mammalia > Rodentia > Cricetidae > Alexandromys > Alexandromys fortis. The sequence goes on from NW_026070976.1 coordinate 1,681, forward strand.
GGAAACCAGAGATGCCGAGGAAGGCTTCTTTGTGGAGAGCAGGAAGAGAGGCAGAATGGATGTGAGCAAGAAATATGCCCTTTGAAGTCCCTGAAGCCCTGGGAAGCCAAGCCGGAGGAAGGCGGTAGAAGGAGCTTATTTTTCCTTTTATAATTTAGACGAGAATGAGTAGGTCCGTGGTTGTCCCCCTTAAGCGGCTCTCCTGTACCCTTTTATTGTTTCATTCTGCAGAATTCACAGAGAAACTACTGTGTGCCAAGCTCCAGACCTGGCTGGCAGCTGCGACAGGAAGGTGTCTGGAGTATTCCTTGTCTTGGGTCGTTTTATGTGACTGAAACCTCTAGGCTAGGCCAGAAAACCAAAATGTCGTGGCTGCGGGCAGTACTCTGTACACCAGGCCCTGCCTGGCTCTCTCCAAAGTCAGCCCTGGCACCAGTAGAGAGGTCTGGGCCACACAGGATGTACTACCGAGTAGCATTTTGTCCAAAGACTTTCCTAAAGCCTGGCACCTAAGGGTTAAAAAATAAACTAACAGGTGAAATGCACATTAGAGGAGCTGCAACCTGCCGAGCCTCTTAATCTGTCACTTTAATCTAGGGCTTTTAGCTGTAATTGAACATCCTACTGCGCCTATTATGAAGAGGAGGAGGAGGGGGTGTCAAAGTTATGGTTTAAGAGGGTGGAGGAAAATAAATTTTCCCTCAAAACTAGTCAATAACAATGCCTTTGTGTTAAAGAAATGAAATGTTAGCCTAGTCGCCATGGAGGAAAACAATGTATCCAGGGTTGTGAGAGGCGGCTGACTGGCTGTCTAGGAGGCCATTATCCTATGCGTGCCTAGAGGACTGCTGAGCAGCCCCACAGACTTACCAGGAACTGGAAAAGAAGCCACCTGGCACATGACTGCAGGCGTAGCACGCTGGCAGCACCATCTTCTCAGAAAAGAAAGGAAAAAAGGGAAGGAATGAGGGAGAAAGGGAAGGAGGCTTCCATGCAATGTAGCATCAAAAACTCTCCCGGTTTGCAGGGCTGGAGAGGTGGCTCAGATAGGAAGAGCTTGCCACACCAGCACAGGGCTTGAGCCCAGATCCCCAGCACTCAAATAAAGAGTCTGGTACAGTGGTATGTGTCTGTAATCTCAACTAAGAAGGCAGAGCTAGGAGAACCCCGGGCATTGGCTGGCTAGACAGACAGCCTAGCTGAATCAGTGAGAGACCCTGCTTCAAAGAAGAAAGTAGAAGAGTAACAAGAAAAACACCTGACATTGACCATATTGACCATTTCATATGCTTGCACACCTATACACAGAGAGAGAGAGAGAGAGAGAGAGAGAGAGAGAGAGAGAGAGAG
>NW_026070977.1:0-3085 GCF_014885135.2 Alexandromys fortis
GCAGAGGCAGAGGCAGAGGCAGAGGCAGAGGCAGAGGCAGAGGCAGAGGCAGAGGCAGAGGCAGAGGCAGAGGCAGAGGCAGAGGCAGAGGCAGATGAATCTCTGTGAGTAGGAGGCCTGGTCTACAAAGTGAGTTTCATGACAGCCAAGCCTGCTACACAGAGAAACCCTGTCTCAAAAACCCAAAAATAACTGAAAATAGTTTTGGAAATTATGGAAAGACAAGAATTCATATTGACATAATTTCAATCATTAGTAGCTGTAGTTTTGTAGTTAAAACCAAATTTAAGTGCTTGCAGAAGTAGGTCAACCACTTTCCAAGCAGGAATTTCTGCAGCATAAAATTTTTTATGTTAATGAGCATTAAAAATATAAGTTATTAATAATCAAAATATCTTTGTGTTCAGCCTAAATATTCATATTAAAATTTTAGACTTTTTATCTTTTCATACATATCTGTAATTTTTCAGAAATTCTGTAATTCATGTAAGACGATTATTTTTGAGAGGCACTATAGCATATGATATCACACTAAAGGGGACGGGCTATATGCTGATGACCCATTTACCACTTGAAGACAAAGGATGAGTTACTATTTGTGGGGATGCATGTGTGTGTGTGTGTTTGTGTTCAAAGCCTGGGGCCCATGATATACACGATATATCTTTTATCACTAAGGTGCACCCCCAGTCCCAGATCCTATTAGCATTTTAATTTATGGTTGGCCTATATTTATACATTGTTGACAAAATGGGCAGAAAATTTCCAAGCGAATAAAGCAACCTGGACTGATTTCGAAAATAAAAAACAATCAGTCTTGGTTCAAATTTATTGTTTTTGGGCAGTTAGAAACCTTCTATTATTTAAATTACTTTCGCAAACTACCGCTATTAGTTAATTTTGAGGTAGGTTCTTATTCAGCTCTGTGTAGCCTAGGCTGGCTTCCGACTCTGCTCCTGAGGTCTGAATTACAAGTATACCCCCATTCCTGGTTCCCAAGGCCTCTTTATATGGATATTTTACTAAGTGTGGGACTCGGAGGATGTGGAAATTTGAATGTAATTGGTCCCCATAATCTCATAGGAAGTGGCACTGTTGGGACATACGACCATGTTGAAGGAAGTGTGTTACTGTGGGTGTGGGCTTTGAGGCCTCTTTTGCTCAAGCTTCACTCAATATAACACTCAGTCCACTTCCTGTTGCCTTCTGATCAAGACATAGCCAGCACCACAACTGCGTATGCACTGCCGCGTTCCCCACCATGATGATAATGTAAGCCACCACCTCAACTAAATGTTTTCTTTATAAGATTTGCCACAGTCACTGTGTCTCTTCATGGCAATAAAAATCCTAACTAAGACAGGGGAGGCTCTACATGACTACATGTATAGTACGAACTATTGTTGCACTCTGGGGCATTTCCAAACTGCAAGTCTGGTATCAGTGAAAGAGATGACTTTGTCAGTTCTCTAGGTTACTGTCAGTTATGTAAAGTTGGTATTACTAATATTTTAATATTTGAAGAGGAAACAAAATTAAACAAAAATTGAGTCCTCTTGCTGTTGAACAACTTCAGTGGATACTAAAAAAGTTAAAGAGATCTTTTGGTTTTATTTATAGTTGATCTTGTATTACGGAACACAGTGTCTCTTTCCACACAGATGCTCAGTGTGCTCACTGAAGAACTAACTTGAAACATTTAGGAAACCATTGAATTCTGTGAGGACTTTTATTTCACACTTGTACACACACTGAATTTCAAAAGAACAACCCATATTCAGAACAGGAAATAACAATTTAATTGTCAGAGTAACACCACTCTCCATTGAACCAGTTTTTAATTTAAATCTGGAAACTCAGAGGAGAGCAAAATAGCAGATTAGTCTCTAATTTGGTTCCAAATTAAGCCCATTGGTGTTTTTTCACTTTTAGGGAAGAGAAAAATACAAGATTTTTTTGTTCATCCAACTAACTCCCAAAAATCTCTGTTTAAATTTTTCGGTCTCTAATTGGTGTTTCTATTGATCTCTGGTTACCCTTGACAATATCAAAACTAAATAAATATTTCAAGATAGAGATTCAGTCATTCATTCTAAAAACGTAATTCTATACAGTATATACTATCCTTCATTTTTCTCTAAAGATGCCATCTCAGAAATTTAATTACTTGCTTGAAAATCCACTGTTCAATTTTAATGCATAACATAGTTTGGCTTATAGTATTTTTTTTTTTGAGACAGGGTTTCTCTGTGGCTTTGGAGCCTGTCCTGGAACTAGCTCTTGTAGACCAGGCTGGTCTCGAACTCACAGAGATCCGCCTGCCTCTGCCTCCCAAGTGCTGGGATTAAAGGCGTGCACCACCACCGCCCGGCTGGCTTGCTAATAGTATTCTTAAGAGTGAAAACACTTTTCTGCTGCTCTTCTGTCACAGAATATTGTTGATGACAAGTTTGGTGTCAGCCAGCTTCTCCGTCATTATATGTAAATCCCTTTTCCTTCCACACTTGATTTTCCAAAAAGCAGAGAAGTGATGAATCTCATTTTATTTTAGATTACTTCATTTATTCATCACATTCTGACATTTGCTATTCCAGACTCAAGAGTCATGTAATACACAGCAGTTTCTATAGCTCTCCTCCCCTTTACAACAATTCCACTTGGAGTATTTTATATCAACCAGCAATAACCTCCCAATGGTCATCTACTGCTTTTGATTTGGACAAATCAAATCTCTTTCATCTGCAGACTTTCCATGTGGTTATGGCTCTCTATGTCCTAGGGGAGAGAACAAACACTGAAGCTGTCTAATTGTCTTTCCATGGCCTTAGTCATCCCCAGTGATGATGTTTCATCAGCTTCTTACCTTCTTTTGGAAGCTCCTTCATGCTGTCCTGGCTTTAATGGTCTTTAAAAGAGAGAGTTGAGGCTGGGCGGGACGGCACTCACCTTTAATTCCAGTAGTCAGAGGCAGGTGGATCTCTGTGAGTCCAAGGCCAGCCTGGTCTATAAAGTGAGTTCTGGGACAGTTGGGCTGTGACACAGACAAACCCTATCTCAAAAATGAGAGGGAGGGAGGGAGGGAGGG
>NW_026070978.1:0-3007 GCF_014885135.2 Alexandromys fortis
GCTGTCTTTCTGGATCTAGAGGACACTGGTTTTTTTTTTTTTTTTTTTTTGTATTCATCCACCACCTGTGCTCTTAAACTTTTCCTGCCTCTAATCCACAGTGATCCTTAGTAGAAGGGTATATGATGGAGATGTCCCATTTTCAATACCTTGGACAGTTGTGGGTTTCTATGCTAATCACTCTATACTGCAAATAGAAGATTCTTTAATGAAAGATGCATTAATTTACAATCATAATTGTCAGTTATTAGGAATTAGATTAACACTATGTCCATTTAGCAGAATACAAATATTAAGTTCTCCCCTCAAGCCTATGATCTAACTAGTCCCAAGTTCTTGGCCTGAAAATATTGTCAGGTAGGTCTTTTATCTTGTAGAGCAGAACTTAAATTCACCCAGAAAGTATTGCTTACTCCGATGATGTTCATGACACCGTTTCATCAGTGGGCATGTCTTCCCAAACCAGTCATTACTGTAGCTCAAAAGAATCACGCCGTGGTAAGACTGATGATTACTTTTATCTAGTAGCATGTATAGCAACTTCCAGCACTTTGAAAATTACCCTGTAAGGATCAAGCTTCCAAGTGAGTATCAGCTTGATTTATTATGTTCTGTGACTCAAGAAGATGGTGTCTTTAGCAATAGGGTTTTACTTTAAGGTTTTGGAGGGTAATAAATAACATTATCAATATGACACCTCACTGGCTAACAATTCCAAAAGAGGTACAACTCATTCCTGGAACTGGTTGTTATTGTTGCTGTTGTTGTTGTTTTCTTTTGTCAACTTGTGATATCTCATAGGGTATTGCCATCCCATTAGAGTGACTCCAATTTAACTGTGTGTGTGTGTGTATGAATATTTAAGCTTCTATAGCAGAAGGTAATGACTTTTTTTTTAAAAAAAATCTTAGTGTTACTTGTCTCTTCCACCCCCTTTTTTTCCTGCCTATATCCTGCTGTCCTACCCCAATTCCAATTTCTCCCTTCCTGTTTCATTAATACCCTTTAAACCTATGTATTCTTTATCCTATCGCTTGAATGACCACAAAGACTGGCTTCAAGAGGGGGGAAAGGGGAATACTTATTCACTTCCGGGGGTATGCAAACTGGTGTAGCCACTATGGAAATCGGTATGTAAGGTCATTAATAATCTGAAAACAGATTTACCAGATGATGTAGCTACACAACCCTTGGCTATATATCCAAAGGACTCTATCCTACACTAAAGATGCCTATTCTATCTAGAATAGAGATATCCTACTCTATCCTACACTAGAGATGCCTATTCTGTCTAGAATAGAGATATCTTACTCTATCCTACACTACAGATACCTGTTAATCCACCACTGTTCTATTTGCAATAGCTAGAAAATGGAAAGAGCCTAAATGTCCATAAATTGATGAATAAATATTGAAATTATCACATATTTACACAAAGGAATACTATTCAACTGTTAAGAAAAGTAAAATTAAGAGATTAACAGGTAAATAGATGAAGCTGGAAGCATTAATTCTAAGCCCTGATCCTAAAAGACAAGCATTATATTTCTCTATCATTTGAGGATCTTATCTTTGGATTTTCATATACTTGTGCTTCATTGGGAATATCTGTTGAGGTCAAAATACTAACAAAGAATAATGGGGATGGTGTGGGTCTTCTGGAAATGGGAGAAAGAAGGCAATGGTACTTAGTGGATTTTTAATGAGTGTTAGAATTTTAACGAATGTTAGGTACTTTATACAATGTCTTTCTAAATACTTCTCAGAAATTATCAAGTTGATGATCCCGTACTGCAGATAAACAACCCTCGATTGGAAATGGGTAGGCAAATCCTGCCAAAATAAATAATCAGATTCCAATCTCTTGACACAGGTAATTTGTGTTATTCATCTTTGTATTTTTGCTAGCTAACAGGGTGAAAGTGTTTAATAACTTAATTTTCAAATAAATACTTGGATTAAGAGATAAATGTTAGTAACTTAGCTAGAAAAATAAAATTGGAATTCCAAACGAGACTGTGAACTGAGAGCCCACACTCACCACTGTTTTTGGCCTCCTCTGGGAAGTGTGCAGGGCTCATAGCCAAACGAGGCACCATTGCAGGGAGAGTGCATCAAAGTTCCCAAAAAAACATCTCACTCAATAAGGTGCATCTTTATTCTTCTGTGTCATCAGCGATTTCATTAATCTAGGAGAAAGAGCTACTTATTTTTCTCTGCTCTCAGCGTTAAATGCGACTCATAAAGCCAGGTATTTTTTTTAATGGTACGCCTACTATTTGCACATCTTCTTGTGCCTATTAAAACACCACAAATCTTCGCCTGCTGTTTGCTTATGCTAAGGCTTCGGCCATCAGATATGCTACTTTAGCATGCTATGTGGCACGAAGATCCAAGTTTATTCATAATATAACAAAGTAGAGTTTGTTTTTTTGCACAGACTGAAGTTTGTTTCACTCAAGAATGTGAGTTGGTAGTTATGGCTTCACACCCAGGCAAAGTCAGTACCATTAAACTATCACATTTTTCTGTTTATGTTAACTAATTATTTCTCCCATTAAGAAAAGGGGGGATGGTTCTGTTAGCCTGGCCAGAGCACATAATGATTCCCACTGTTGGATGAACACTGTTGGACCTGTCTGCTGAAAAACGCTGTTATTTACCACCCACAAACTCATCAACAGTCCTGGCTCTCTGCAGAATCTGGATCCTCAGCCCTCCCCAACCCCTCTTGTCCTCTGTTCACCTCCACTTGGGAACATGGCCACTTGGAGAAAGGGAAGTTTCCCTTCCCTTAGAACCAGCTGGGGATGCTGACTCAGTACCTTACATGTTAACCCAGAGCAGAATGTGCTCGCTTTATGATGGCGTTTCTATTTGTGGTTAAGGTCAAGATCCTTTGCTCTTGATCCTTCAGACACCTTGATACACTCTCAGGATTAGACTGAACCAGTAGATCAGACGAGGTCATCACAGGAAAGTAATATGATTGTTCCTATTATTCAAT
>NW_026070979.1:0-3026 GCF_014885135.2 Alexandromys fortis
AGGACTGTTACACAGAGAAACCCTGTCTTGAAAAAACAACAACAACAACAAAAATGCTGGGCAGTGGTGGCGCGCACCTTTAATCCCAGCACTCGGGAGGCAGAGGGAGGCGGATCTCTGTGAGTTCGAGGCCAGCCTGGTCTACAAGAGCTAGTTCCAGGACAGGCTCCAAAGCTAGAGAAACCCGGTCTGGTGGGGGGGAGGGGGGACCAGACCGATCTAGGATACAGATGCTACAAGGAGACCTGCCCTTGCCCCTCCAGGACTCCCCACCCCCACCCCCACCCCCACTTACCCAGCCACATCCTCTTATTGCTCACCTCCCGAGTGGCCTCAGGGCTCCTATAAACCAGGCCCTCAAGCACCATTAGGGCTCCCTCCCAGCGCTCCACGTCCTCAGATGTGGTCAAGGCTGCACAGAACCCAGACAAGGCTTGATTAAGTCCCAGCACTGTCCCTGACTCCAGTGTGCCCAGAGTGTCACAGTGAGGCCGGACAGGTAGCTCTAGGACAAGGTGAAGTGGGGCCAGGGCCAGGTATTGTGGAGTAAGCACAGTAAAACCCACCTTCCACACAGTCTCGGATATACAGGGGTTCCTTGCTGCTCTTCAGCTCTTTGTCCCCTGACATATCATAGGGAATGAACTCATCATCGCTGTAATAAGAAAAACAGACAGGATCTGTCCATCCCCAGTGAGGATTCAGGTGCCCCTTTACTTTTGACTCCTCAAGGGTAAGACCCTGGAGATACTAAAATTCCCTCCCAGAGCCCAACACCTGAAGGAGATGGGCACGTGGAAGAGCAGATGGCACTGCCTCAGACGAGCAGTGGGGAGGGAACTAGGAAACCAGCACCTATGATCAGCCTCCTCCACACATGACCAGAGGGCCACCTCAGCCAACCCCTAGACCACAGAGGCCAAGGAAACCTGCCCTACCTGTCGAGCTCTGAGTCAGAGCCCTGCGGCTGAGCTGGAGGCACATCACTGGCCACTGTCTTTTCAGGTGTCGTTACAGGGGTCTCCATGGCAACTGGCAGGGATGAACCTCTAGGAAACAAGAAACAGCAAGGGTCACCCAGGTCAGCCTAGCACACCACATAGCCCAGAAAGGTTTCTATCATCTGCCCATGTCTCCTCTAACTTTTGTCGGAAGGACTCAGGATGGGGACTGGGAACATGGGGACCCTCACCCTGTCTCCGAGGAGCAGGCGCCCACAGGCCGGGGCGTGGCCAAGGCCAGCATCTCGCGGCTCATCTCGTCATCTTCATACTGTTGCAGATACACTGGAGTCAGTGAGGCCCACGGCCAAGGATGCCCCTCAGCCACAGTCAGTCACAGCCAGCCCTCCTCACATGCCACTCCATCTCAGTTAGCAGCCTGGCCTTAGAAAGCCAGTCACCTTTTCTAAAGCAGCTTCTGATATCCACCTCAAGCTAAGCACGGTGCCTGATGTGCTGAGCCTAGGAGCCTCTCCCTTCTTCAGGATTTGGAGACCCTTGACTGCTGACAGGGCTCAGCAGAGGCTACATCCATAGACTCACAGTTAAGCCACGTGGCGCCCAACACAGTCAAGGCCTGTACTGTCCAACCTGGTAGTGCCCATGCCAATCAGTGGTCAGCAGAGAATACGCCCCCATGCACTCCCAGCCCAGAGCAGCCCTATTGTCCACAGGGTTCAGTGTATCCAGGGCCAGCAGACCAAATCCAGGCAGTGGTCCTTTCACCCATCTAACCAATCCAGGAACACATCTTGGGGAATACGCTGTCACAGACTTGGTCCTGACCACATACAGACTCACTTCTGCCACCACCCACGGGAGCCGGAGTGCTCTGCACACTGAGCCCTGGCCCTCCACCACAGGATACTCCTCGATCCTAGACCCCAGAAGAGCGAGGAACTTGAGGAACAGGTCTATCAGCAAAGGAGCCCCGGAGCCCCGTTACCTGGAGGACATAGATAAGATAGCCTGCTCACTTGGAATTTCAGCTGAGGCCCCTCAGGATGGATCCTGGAGCTGATGACCTCGGCCACAATCATGCCCAAGCGACGCACAGGGGGCAGGCTGCTGTCGAGACGGCACTTCACACCTGCCATCATGCTGGCCAGCAACTCTTAAAGCAGCAGACATGAGAGTCCTGAAGGGCTCCTCAGTGTCAGGGGAGGGGTGTGCCCACGCCACGGCCCGCTTACCATCCCGGATGTCCTGCAGCTCCAACGCCCCGAGGTGCGCCAGGCAGACCAGGATGGCCTTACTGATGTAGTGCTGCTGCTCCAGGGGGGCGTGACGGACAGCACTGCTGTTGCCCCATGTCTCTAGCAGCTCCTGAAGCACCTGGCAACCAGCAGAGCCTCAGCCTGTCCAGGCAGCAGCTACCCTACCCACAGCCACCCATGTCTCAGGTCAGGGTAAACACTCTCCTAAGGGGTTCAAGCATAAATGAAGCTGGACCCCAGCCTTCCCGTTAGAAGATACTCCCTCTATTGTCTTTCTCCCAAGACCACCACAGGCTTAGTGGGTCAAGTGGTACTTACCTGTATGAGGAGTGGCCGCCGCTGACTGTCTAAAGCCAGGTACCCCAGCAGGCTCTGCAGCATGGGTGTCTACAACAAAAATGGGTCCTGTCTACCAGGCAGGGACTGCTCCCTGCCTCCCCTACAAGGGCCTTCGGAGCTGAAGAAGAGGAATAGGATGAACGGAGCTGCCAAGCTCCAGCCTCCCACAAAACCAGAGAGCCAGCTTCCCTCCCAGGCTTACCGCCTCAACACAGCCAGTTTCAGCTGGTAATTGTTCTACTTTTCATTTCAACCAAACTTTTAAAATTCAATGAGTTATTTGCCAAATGCAGACTTTCTGGCTCTCATGGTAGAGGAGACCTTCAATGCTGGCCTCTCAGCCCAGATGCACAACAGCATCCTGTGTCCCACTGCAACTGTCTGGGCTGCTTCTTTTCCTAAGACCTGAAGTCTGTCTCATTATTTCTGTCTGAGAGAGAGAGAGAGAGAGAGAGAGAGAGAGAGAGAG
>NW_026070980.1:0-3061 GCF_014885135.2 Alexandromys fortis
CCCCCCCCCCCCCCCCGCATCATGATTCCTAGCAGCTGGCAGAGAAGTGGCTGGAGTTCGCCAAGATTCCACATTCTCTGAGTCTGTCATGTGATCTTGTCACTTGGCTGCTCGGTTTCCAAACGGGAAGGACTGCCACAGACTCCCACCCTTCGTGAATGCTGTCACTCAAGGCCCCTCCAGGCCTGCAGAGCACTGGGTAAGGTGATTCCTAACCCAGTGTGGGTGTGGCTGGGCATGCTGGGAACCAGGTGAGGCTGCCTCTTTTTCTCGGAATTTCACACCATTGTTTTTTACTCTGGGGCCTGTTTAATCTGCCTGCCCTGCAGAGGCTGCTCCTGGGAGTACACTAGACGAACCCCACCACCTAGCTGTCTTGGGGAGGACACAATGGGGAAAGCCACGGTTCCTCCCCGTCCCCCGGGCGAGCTGCACACATCCATTCAATACTGCAGAGCTCCGATTTTCTCCTGGGACAGGGCTGTGCAGTGACCATGGGCCATGCTCTGGAGGTGACGTTAAAACCCTGCCCTGAAAAGGGATCCTGTAGGAAGCCTGAGTGTAGGGACAGACTCAGATTTGAGCTGAGGATCGTCACCTGGGAACACAGGCCTCTCTGGCCTGCTGGAGACCTGGGCGGGTACCATGAAGCAGCAGACATCCCTCACCAGGTGATTCCTGGCTAAGGAGAGGAGCAGGCCACGGAGCCACGGACAGGTGGCCAGGACTGCACAGCTTCCAGGCCTGGGCTCTCGCTTTTGGTGGCTCTGAGGAGCCAGTTCCTACCATGCACTTGCTCGGGAAGGATGGGAGAGGGCCATGTGGGCACCTCCTTCATCCCTTAGTGGACACATGTTTTGGGAGGCTGGAATTAGAAGCACCAGTCTGAGTGTCGCTCACCCAAAGCTGGTGGTCTGACAGGGCTGTCCCAGGCTCTGGCACAAGGAATCCCACAGATCTTATGTGAGCTAAGCCACAACGCCACTGCTTGAGAGGTTGGTTCGCCTGTCTTTCCTTCCCAGTTTCTTCACACCCCTGGATGAGGCTCTGCTGGTGGCTAAACCTGGGCCTCTCTGGGTAGGGACTCCTCTTTGTGTGTGCCTGTGCGTGTGTGAGTGCGGATGTACAGGAGCTACTTTGAGAATACAGACATACTTATACGAGTAGGAGCGAGAGGACACCCTAGGTGCCGGCCCCTGCTTTCCACCTTATTCAGACGGGGTCTCTGTGCTCACCACTGCGTATGCTGGATTAGCTGGCCGGTGAGCTTTGGGGATTCTTCTGTTTCTGCCTCCTATTTCTCTCAGGAGAGCTGGGATTAAAGACACATGTCTTTTATCCGGGTCTTGGGGATGTGAACTCAGGTCCTCAGGCCTATGTGGCAAGCATCTGTCTTCCTAGCCTTGTCTCCAAATGCCCCTTTTGTTTTTGTTGTTGTTTTTTTTTTGACACAGCACCCCCCCCTCCTGACTTGACTTTGGGAACCTCCCCTCATCAACACCTGTTTCTTCAGAAATGGAAAAGGGTCCTTGTCGGATCAAAATGACTCGCCTTGATCACTGTGATTGGTTCAGGGGAAGCCACTTGACCCGAGCCAGCCCACCCAGAGCTCGTCCTCAGACTCTAGGAGCCCTGGGGCTGCTAGTGTCCTTCCTACAGCCAAGAATAACCGCCTACACCACACCTGGCGTGAGGTAGCTCACACCACACCTGACGACAGATCTACACCAGAATTAGAGAGTGAACAGTCACTTGCGTGGTCTAGCTAGTCTGAGCCAGGTTTTCTACTGCTTTCAAGAGAAAGAGAGTCCTGGCAAATCAATTCTGCCTGTTTTGGAGGAGCATCCCCCCATCCCCACAAATATGAAGGCACCTGCTGTGTGCCGAGTCCTCCAAGCTATAATCCTTCCCCAGAAACAAGTGACACGGTTCTTACTTACTTAAGAGCGATGAGCCTCCTTCCCAACTACTTCAGTTCCCATTGCTAAAGAGTCTCAGAGACCCAGCCTCCTATGGCCCCCCGACTTGGTCCTGCCCCCTCTTGCTCAGCCCTACTATCCCAAACCTCCTAATTCTGCTTCAAGGCTGTTTCCAGGCATGCCCTATCGCCACGGGCCTGGGCCTTTCTCCTCTTCTATTACCCGTAGAGATCTCAGAGCACCAACCACACAGCTTTTGAGTTCATACCCTCGGCTGGGGGTTCACCCAGTGGCCGACACTGAATCTGAGCCAAGAGTCCCTCACCAAGCACGTGCAGAAGACTGGGCAGCATCTGTTCCAATCCTCAGATGCAAAGGCTGAGCATGCGACTCGGTAGCAGAGCCTGGACCAGCAAAGGCTGAGGGCGTGGCACAGTAGCAAAGTCCTTGTCCAGCCCGTGCGGTACCCTGAGTTCCATCCCCAGGGCTGCCAAAAACAAGCTAACCACACACAGTTTGCAGGTGCAAAGATGGGAAGCTGGGCTGGAAAGTTCAAGGTCAGAGAGCCGATTCTGGTGGTCAGGTGTGCACCCCAGTTCAGGAGCCCATCAGATACCAAAGCTCAAAACCAGCCCCCTTCCTTAAAAGCCACTCTGCGAAATACCAGGAAAAGAGGCTGACCAGAGGGGACAGACCTGAAAGAGGATCTCTCTCTGACTGACCTTCTTTCCTACCAGGGTCAGCCTCAGGAAAGAAGGGATCCACAGGGTTGGGGTAGAAACACAGCAGGCACCAGATGGTCCTACCTGCTCCTCTCCTTTCTAACTTCGCACAGCCCTCCCCGGCTCACTTCCTTGTCCACCTCCTGCCAAAGAAAATCCGATGGAAATACGAGGAGGAAAAAGAGGCGAGAACAGGCATTCGTCACCCTACCATGAAGTGGTCCAGGCCTTCCACACAGGGAGACCACAGCTCACGGCAAGTTGGATCCATCACCTGAATTCAGAGACTGAGCCAGCACCCAAGCCTCAGTTTCCTTTCCAGCTGCCTCTGGCATCCACGGAGCGATGCAAACCCCTGGCACTACCGGAGCAGGTTTACTCTGACTAGCTTTTTTTTTTTTTTTTTTTTTTTTTGGTTTT
>NW_026070981.1:0-3024 GCF_014885135.2 Alexandromys fortis
GGTGGGGAAGAGACAGAAATCTTTAATAAATAAATAAATAAATATAAAAAAAATAAAAAAATAAAAAAATAAAAAAAGAAATGCAGATTTCCAAATAACGTAACAATTTTCTAGCTTAGGAGAAATTGACTTGTCGATATTTGAATTATTCATAATGGTTTATATGGTTTATATATTCTTTTCAGGAAGGGTGCAGAATGCTCACCCAGGAAATAAGCATAGGAATTAACAGTGTGAAGTTCCCCTGTGAAAATGAAAGCAAACGTATTCCTAAAGTACATATACACAGCTTTTCACCACGTGTGTGTGTGTGTGTGTCTGCATATCTGTTATAGCTAAGATCAGTTTCATTCTTAAGCAAATCTGTTTAGCTTTTGCAGCAGGCCTCTGCAATAATAAAATTGTCAAGCCATTTTTCTTTAATAATTACTGACACCAGCTATAAATCCCTAAACTGGTCAATAACCTATAACCCAGCACCTTTCAAAATGGAATGTGGGAAATTTATGGTCCTTCGGAGAAGGGCTTGTATAGAAAGTCTCAAACAGCAGCGCCTCACGACCAAGACCACCTTTCTTGAGCAATAACACCAACACAATAGCACGGGGCTCTCCCTTTCTGTCCTCCCTCCCCCATCTGTAATTTCTGAGACGGCTTTTTTTTGGGGGAGGGTTTGCATCACACCCAACTTAACATATTGGGTGCTACCTTAGCACACACAGCACTAAACCACCCCACAGCTCATTAACCTTTAGACTATAAAATGAGGGGGGGGGACTCTTGCAAAAACATCGGTTTGACTTTCCATTTCAATAACAGGGTTTGGGGTTAACAAAGAAGAAAAGGAAAAAAAAACCTCAGGCTGTGTGGTCATTATTATTAGGAATCCTTCATGATTATTTTAAGTCATAAAGTAAAACATGGAAAGAAAATTAGATATGAGTTGTGTCTTTTATTCTGAATTTATTATATTTTGTTTTTCAAAGGTAGAAAAACATAAAAAAACGATAGCATGAAATTAATTATTTTCACAATAAATACAATAAAGCTTAAAAACACAGTTGCAATATATATGCATATATATTGTATACATATATATTCAATACCCTCTTAACATTCAATAAGTATCCATCAAGCAGTCAGCATGTGTGGGGCTTAACCTGAAATCACTCCAGACAGAGCAGGGGATTAAGAAGAAGTGATAGAAGCTTGCTAGTGTTCAGCATCTTCTGGCCCAGTCTCCACTGTCCTTGTGTTTTGGTCCCCTCTCCACATTGGAAAAAAAAAAGGTTAATTTCACAATGACTGAAATCATAGAATTTGGGGCAGCCAGTCTTAATTATTTGACCTACAATATCTCTTAAAGAGAGAATTTTTAATCATTAAAAATGATTGTGTTCTCACTGCCCTAGAATTATGAAGATCACCTAAGCTTTCCCCTTTCTATTGCTGTCATGAAAAGCTTCTACACTGTGGTGATGACAGAATGAATCGTCCGTCTCCTTTAGGAAAATGAATGTGACAGAGGGCTTTAAACCTGGGGCAAGGAGCTTCTTAGAGGCTCATCTTTAGCTCACTTCTCAGATACCTGGAAACATAAAAAACACTATGTCTGGCTTGTCACACTTAGATTTTGCGTATATGTATATATACACAAAAATGTAGTAACTGAAAAAAAATAAAAAAAATAAAAAAAATTTAAAAAAAATAAAAAAATAAAAAAAATGTAGTAACTGCACACACACAAATGCATACAGACGTGCACAAATGTATATACATACTCTCAGGTGTATGTGTGTGGATGGATGGGAAGGTGAATAAAGCCCCATGCTAGTTGCTAAAGTTAAAAAGAAAAGGTCTATAAGTAATTTTCAACCGATTTGGAGTCAGGGTAGCAATGGGGAGGATGTGATTCTCTGTGCAGCATTTTAAAGCCTAAATGGTGGTTACTTAAGGAAAGCCTTGCAAGATAACATGTGCTTGATTGAATCCTCTTAGGAGAGTCAGTCAATCTTTTTTCTCCCTTTGCACTAACTCTGTGCCGGACTCAGAAATTTTTGGATCAATGCAGCTTGTAATAAAAAGCATCTATACTTACTTGGCAAAGGCTCAATGAATTCTAGTGTTGGGAAATATAATTGAGTGAGGAAGGGAGATAATTTAAATCACCTTTTAAAGTTAGCAGCTGAAGCCACTGGAAGAATACCCTGGAGACACAATTCTAGGAAAGCACAGAGAAAAGATGAAGACGGGTTTTTAATAAATGAATCAGTATTGCTGATGTGTGAACATCTAGCATGGAACCAAGGGATTTCCTGGATTCTTGAGCAACATTCAGACACAAAGGTGAGAGTCTCAAGTTGAGAGTCTGAAGCCCCTTGCTGCAGCTCCGCCCCATGCAAAGGATCCTGGGAACTTCATTAAGGGGCCAAGAGGGTTGTCCATTATAGGAGGCTATGGGAAGTGGTGTGGCTTTAAAAAACAATGGAGTGATATTGACTCCCATTATCATCCTTTGACCACCAGTCTGGCCTCAAATAAAGCTTCTTCACCCTTGCCAGATGCTATAAAAATGGCAATAGCCATAATTGTTGGCCATGAGGCAACTGCAAAAATGCAAGAAATAATGAATGCCTAATCCTATTTTTAAAATTAATCCATAATACCATTATTTAGTATTATATAGCAAATATCAATATTTTACAGACTACTTTAAATACATTTAATAAAAAATGCAGATCTAGAACTATTAATAATGCATCAAAACGGAAATAGTGAGGTACCTTTAGCCTCTGGGTATCTGATCATATAATTGATAATTGAAAACTTTAAGAGCCAAAATAGATACAGGTAGATAGATAGATAGATAGATGATAGATAGATAGATAGATAGATAGATAGATGATAGATAGATAGATGATAGAGATAGATAGATAGATAGATAGATAGATAGATAGATAGATGATAGATAGATAGATGATAGATAGATAGATAGATAGATAGATAGATAGATAGATAGATAAA
>NW_026070982.1:0-3076 GCF_014885135.2 Alexandromys fortis
AGATAGTGTAACTGACTGGTGAGCTCCAGATTCTGTGAGAGATCCTATCACTGAAATAAGGTGAAGAGTAATTGAGGAAGATACCAATGTTTACCTTTGTTACAGAGAGAGAGAGAGAGAGAGAGAGAGAGAGAGACTTTACCTAATTCAACAGCTTAAAAGAACAGCCAATAGAGGAAGACCACTTGGCATCCTGCACACACATGGGCATGTATACACCTTCACATCACATGCCTGCATCATACAAACACAAAGTTGAACTGATAGACAGTAAATGAAAAATTTACCAAAATACTGCTGGGGGAGGGAGGATGTAGCTCAGTGGTAAACGTGCTGGACCAGCATCCGTGAGGCTCTGTATTCAATCCCTGATAGTGACAAGAAATAATAATGAATGCTTGTTATTATTAAAATAAACAGCTAGATACTAAGCACATGCGTTTTTACTATTTGGGCTGTGTACAGCTAAGAGGTTATTGTTTTTAGTCATCTGGCTCTTGTCAGCTGCTACGTTGGCTAGGAAATAGCTCACTTCAGATGATGCTGAGATGGTTTGTCTCTGTTCCCCCCTAGTCTAGCATCTTCCAACAGGCTAGCCTAGGCTGTCTCTCATAGCAGCTGGCAACATTTTCCGTGGGGAAGCCAAAGCGTGTGTGAGTTCTTGGGACCTTGGCCAGAAATCAGCATAAGGTCTCTTTCGGTGATGGTCTGTTGTTCTAAGCAATTAATGAGGCTAGCCCAGCCCGAGGGGATAAGAAAATGGGATGCTCACATGAAAAGCTGCACAAATGAATTGTAAAGGAATATCAACATAAGGAGCAGAAGAACTGTGCTAGCATTGGAAGGCCTCTCCTATCCCACCCCAAGTTTCCCTGCCAAAGAAGATGCCTCGTGCAGAGCAGTTTTCCCGGGAGACTCCTGATTGCACATGTTCTCTCTTTATCTCTACAAACCATCATCTTTCAAACCAAATATATTTTTACAAAATCATTATTTTCTCAAACCCAAAAGCAGATGATCTGGAGACTAAAGAGAGTGTTGCACTCAGTTTTTAGCTAAATTGATCTGAACTGAAACAACTGCCTATAAATCTATATCTGCAGAGGTAGATAAGAAGGTGGGCAACTCTCAAGTCAATTAAGATCAAATGGGCAGGAAAAAAGTCAAAAGGAGTTTCTTTTGGTCATCATCTTAACTGAACGTGTTTTCTCTGTGCCCCGCTTCTTACACATTGTTCTTGCCAGAATTAGTTAGCTAAGCTAGTCTCGTACTTGGCTTCATATGTTTCAAATTATTCTATTGATTGTAAAACACCACATGGTTTCTGTGAACCAAATAATGACAGAAAGATGACTCCTCTGATCACCTTTATGGATGGGAGTTGGAGAAGGAGAGAAACAATGAGGCTTATACTGAACGTGGCCCAGAGACACCAAACCACTCAACACATTCTGCCTGCTAATGATTGCTTGGAGACATTAAATGTAAAACGACTTAAAAAATGGAGCTGAATAGCTAAAAGTCCTACTTGAACTTCTAAATTGTTTTTTGCTCTTTCTGAATTTAAGTCTGAATCTAAGTTAAAACTGAAATCCTGATTAAATGATTAAATGGCTTCCTAAATATACCTGAAGCATAATACAGTATTTTAAGCTTGCTCAGCGCTTCAGTTTCTTTGCATGATCTCTCTTAGAAGTCCTTTAGGGTAGACAAGCTTGCTCAAGCCCTGCGGTATTGGATGAGGATATAAAGCAGAAGGCTTTTCTAGGATGACCACTAAGGAATAAGGAACCTGGACTTGAGCATACATCTCTGTCTAGATTTTTTTACACACCAGTATGATGCCAAACTGGAGTTACTGATTTCCATAGGATGAGATGTGATAGGTTATTTATACACACTGTCATATTTTACAAAACTCTGCAAGGACAGTAAAATGGACCTTGAACTTCTTTGTATCTCAAAACTTAAAGCAACTTGTGCACAAGTAGAGGCATGGGAGATGTCTAGAGAAGCCACCAAGTGTGGCAGGGTGAGGGAGGCACCCAAAGCCAATGACTTCCCATGGTCTTTAAATAATGAACCCTTATTTATTCTAACAGATAAATACACATCAGCTGTCTCATTGTGCAACTTCCACTTTGAATTATGCAGAAATCTTAATAACAAAATTTGATCTTTTCTTTAACAATTAGAAAAGGTAAATGTCCTTTTCCGTGTATCTTAAATGATGTGGAAAGTGAGTTTCCTAGTGAGGGTTCGGCTCGATCAGGATGAGGAAACATATCTTAAATGAGACACAGATGTGGCTGTGCTCACTTTTTTCTCTGGGCCAAAAGTCACATGCTTCCATAAGGAAATATTTAGAAAGGAATTTTTTTATTCTGAATGATTTATGTGATATAAAATTGGGTTTTATACATGACAGGAGTATATTTAGTTTTTTGGATTAGTGGTTAAAATGTTGTCAGGCTTCATAATCTATTTTCTTTTATAAGATTGTATTAAAATATAATACACAAAAGGAGATATTATTTGGCCTGACCATATGTGAAAGATATCAACTGACCTTTCTTAGACTAACATTTGAATCAGTGGGCTTATTACGGCAAAATTGAAAAAAGTTTAACTGCTGTGATTCTCCTGAGGACAAAGCTGTGTTCTTGTTGTGTCTTCTGGAACTCTCTAGACCTGCAGCTGACATGGCTATTTCTCCTTTATTTCAACGTGTTGCCTGATCTCTCCTTGGCCTTCTTAGATGACCTTTCTAAAATGGTTTGATCAGTTAGTGCACATATTTTTCAAGATTAAAATTTGCCTCTATTTAAAGATTGAGCAGGTATTAAATTGTTTAAGTCATCTTCCAACAGTAGGATTATTGACCTTTTTGTACCTAAGATTGGATTTTTTTTTTAAGATTGGATTTTTTTATTGATTTTTTTGTTTGTTTTTTTGTTTTTTGTTTTTTTTTGGGGGGGTGGATTTTTGAGACAGGGTTTCTCTGTGGCTTTGGAGCCTGTCCTGGCACTAGCTCTGTAGACCAGGCTGGTCTCGAACTCACAGAGATCCGCCTGCC
>NW_026070983.1:0-3060 GCF_014885135.2 Alexandromys fortis
TCTCTCTCTCTCTCTCGCACGCACACACACACACACACACACACACACACACCGCAGATAAAGGTAAAAAAAAATCTGTGTTCTCTAAGGATTGACAACTTGGTTAATGTTCAGTGATACATTTTTTAATGTCTTCCTTGAGTCTTTCTACTAAAACCAACATTATTAGTTTCAATAATATTAGGTTGGGTGTCATACCTTTAAGTCATGCCATATAAAGTCATACTATAGAAATAAAATACATGTTAAAGATAGCGTAAAGATATATTACCATTGTGGTGTCTAAATCACTGTAGTTTTGTACAACACAAGAAACAAAATCCAAAACCTTTACTACAAACAACAAACTTGATATGGATGAATTCTCTTTGCCATCACCTAGGTCCTCTTGTTTCAGACTACAACTGGTATCATACGTAATGATTAAAGCTTTCAATTCTCCTTACCAATGCTCAAAATCAAGGTGAGAATAATTGGCACTTTGCTTAGTTTAGCCATGGTAGCCATTGCAATAAGGCAGGAACATGAAATGACATGCAAACTGATTATAAAAGATGTTAGTGGTTTTACTTTTAAATAACATGACTATGTTTATAAATCTCAAAAATAAAATATATAAATATCCTGAATTATAGTTATCAAAGTACACATGAAGGACTGAAAAGACACAGATCAGTGGGCAAAAGAGCATAGCTCTGCAGAGTACATAAGTTCAGTTCTAAGAACCCATATCACTTTTCTTACAGCTGTGCATACCTCTAGTTCCAGTGGGATCCAACCCTTCTGTTTACTGTAGGCACTCTCAAACATGTACAAGAATAAACATAGAGAAACATAATGAAAGATAAAATTTAAAATTTACAAATACACATGAATATACTACTAATAATAAATGATTTATTATACAACATTAAACATTGCAGAGGTAAAGAACTGTGAAATGGGCTGGATAGATAACTGAGTCAAGTCAAAAAGTAAAATGTGTGCAGGCATGATAATCAGAGTCTGATCCCCAGAAGCCACATAGAAAGAAGCTGGATATGCTCATATGTGATTCAGTTCCAGAGCTGGGAAGAGAGACAAGAGGATCCCTGATGCTTGTTGGTCTTCTAACCCAGCTTAATGGGTTTATTCAGACTAATGAGAGGCCCTGTCTAAAAACGACAAGGAAAATAGTTCCTGGTGAATGACACAAAATCCTCTAGCCTTTCTATGCACATGTAGGTACACACCCATCCTCTCAATACTTGCAACACACACACTCACACATACATACATACATACATACATACATACATACATACATACACTTATATCTGTGTTAGCACATATAATACTATTCTAATTCTTTTCATTCAGATTATGGCCATTGGCATTTGTCATTATTGTCACATGCATTGGTGCCTCATTCTGGTTCAATGTTAGTTAATGATGAATTAACTAGTGTTCTATTCCCTAACTGGCACTTACATTGTGTGTTTGGCTAAAGAAGGCTGCTATGAGCACTGCTGTACAAAACACTGTAATACATGAATTATGTCTCTTAGATAAATCTATAGAAATGTAACAGGATAAGTATGTAGGACCTAACATATTGAAAAGAATACTTCACTTATAAGAAGTAGTTTTCCAAGTGCTGTCCCCCGTTACATCCTCACACTGTGTTAGTTGTTTCAAGCCATTTGTGCATGTCTATTTTGACATGTATTTACTTTAACCCTTTTATTCCTTAAATTTGTTTTCTCTAGTAACTATGATGAATAGCATTCAACCATAATTTTTGGCTTTTTGCACTTCTCCTTTAGAGAATATTTATAAAACTTTAATTTTGGTACATAGTTTCCCATGGCATTGTAGTATATGGACTATATAAAATCCCTTTCTACATCAGTCTGTGCCTTTTATATTTGTTTTCTAATAGTGTCTTTTTATCCACTTACAAATTCTTTATATCGTAAAGCCTGGTTTAAATTTCTTCCTTTGAGTATTAACTGGTTCAAAGATCTTTCTGTTTCCCCCCAAACAGAAGGGCAAGTGAGGGCGTCTTGCACATGGGTTCACTCTTGATTGATCTTAGAGTTGGAGGATCCAGTACCTTCAAGTTTCCATGGCCTTGAAGCAAGTGCTGACCTGTTAGAACTGCCCAGGAGACCCACAGCAGGACAGAGAAATGAAATGCTTTTTTTCACTCACGAGTTACTGAAATAGTCTGACCAGTTTAAAGCACTGCTTATGAATTTGCAGTCTATGACTTTTATTACTGTAGTCATGCATGATAGATTTTCCAAAATGAATTAAAATTAGAGGAAGATTTTCAAAGTGAAATAAAATTACATGCAGGTTTACCAGGATTACTAATCTTACTATCATTTCATTTTGAGTAACTAAGATGTATAAGAATAAAGGACTGTTTAGTTATTGACTGTGTAAGTCATTGTATTTCTGCAAGGTTAGTTTCAAAGCTAAAGAACTAAAGGAGAGACTTTTTTCTCTTTCTTAATCAGCGACCTTGTTCTCATACATAGCCTGGTCACAGCGGGGGTTTGCCCTTTCTGCCCTCCATGCTGGACTCCTATGAGGAATTCTAATCAAGGGTTTCTTGAAGAGCTACTCCAATGTTTCCAGAGTTCTGGCCAGTGAAGAACCCAGCAGAAAGCCTGTTAACTGCCTCTGATTGCTAAGAACATGTGCCCTGAGGAAACAGAGGAAGTTCTGTCTTGAATAATGCCTCCAGCCATGCCAGCCTCCTAAGGAGTTTCATTTGATATTAAAGGCTGAATCAAAACTTATTTACTGAAAATCTTTGTTCAGTCACTTAAAGCTTGAGAATTTAAAGACTGAATGTCCTCTCCCATACATTGTGATTTTTCCTTGCCTGTTTTTTTTTTCCTATTTTGGCTGGAATTTGGGGGTGAGGCCATCATAACAAATACAAATTTTGATCTCTATGTTTCTGTTACATACAGGATCAGCAGCTAGGTATTCATGTACAACTCAATATACTCACACAACATGCATATACTTTTGATAAAATTGGTAGTAAGTTTATACCCATCTGAT
>NW_026070984.1:0-3064 GCF_014885135.2 Alexandromys fortis
CTGCCTGCTGCCACATGGCCCGCCACCACTGCTCTGAGACCAGCAGCCGTCTCTGCCTGGGACTGGCTGCTCCCAGGGCCCGCTGTCTGCTGCCACATGGCCCGCCACCACCATTTGGGACCTATGGCATTTCTGCTGCCTACTGCCGCGGGGATCTTGCAGCATTTTTTAAAAACGAACAACAACATCAATGCCTACTAGATTAAAATATATGGGCTGAACCAGAAACAGCAATTACTCTACAAAAGGGTACCACACCTTCTTTCATTAAAAGTGGATATATCTATGTATGTGAAGTCTGGGTACAGATACCTGTAGAGAACAAATGTGAGGTCAGAACTTTTCGGGGGAGAATTACAGATAAATTTGAGCACAAGTATAGATTCTGTGATAATGAATAGATGATCTGGAAGACCACCAAAATTTACACAGGTTTAAAGATCCCCTCAGCCCCAAAAATGTTTATTCCAAAGTTCCCCTCACCAAGACTCCGAGAGCTGATGCCAACATACTGTTGCGTCCCTGTCACTGAACTACAGAATATGAGGAGGTACATCAAATCCTCAGGCTAGAATTTCCTTGCACACATCTTCACTGTAAATAAGGTGTTTTCAAAACAATCATTTCTATTCAATGTGTACAGAACCTGGATCAAATATTCAAGACATCCTGTATAGCTTTGCTGATTAACATACTTCAAAGGTAAGGAGACAGATCCTTTCTGAGACCTAATGTCAACTCACAGAGAAGCAGGTATCTTCTTGAGAAAGGACTCCTCCTGAGACATCAAGTATTTGTTCCTTTTTTTGCATAAAATGTAGATCCACCAGGAATGTTCATGATTCTATAAATTGGAATCTTCATATTGGAGAGGTTGGGACAACCCTAGATTCCTGAGGAGATTAATGTGCCTTCTTAGGCATTAAAGAAATTATAACATCTTTGGAGCCATTTTTTCTCAGATCTAACCAAAATCATGTCTTCTCCATATCGATTTAATAAAAAGGAGTTTAAGTATCTGGAAATTGACATGGCATTCATATGTATTCTGAATTTAAGAAGATGTAGGTCAGCCCGGAGAGGAATCAGCAATGATGAGCTTCCACAGGAGGGACACACTCAAGATATCCCACCACACCACTAGTCAGGGATATTTAAGCCTTTGTTTGCAATTTCATTTCCTATGCTTCACACAACAGACTGAAAATCTAGTCTAAGGCTGCACCATAAATCACTCATATTGGTGGGGAATTTAAGGTCAGTGGTCATAAGCCTTAGCCTGTCAAGATCCTCTGGTTTTGCTTGTGATACGTTCCTGAAATTAACAGGTCTCACATAG
Organism: Alexandromys fortis; assembly: GCF_014885135.2. NCBI lineage: Eukaryota > Metazoa > Chordata > Mammalia > Rodentia > Cricetidae > Alexandromys > Alexandromys fortis. The sequence continues at coordinate 1,340 of NW_026070984.1, forward strand.
ATTGAGTTTCTCTGGGGTCTTGTCATTAGCATTATCCCAGGAGGGTTACATTCACGCTTTTACATCTATGGCATCCATCTAGGACAGGGCTAGGACCTGCAGACCTCTGTGTTCTCATGCCAATGTCCTTCCACACTCACGCTCTCTGGAGACACCTGACACATGTGTGAGCCATCAGACTAATGAGACGTGACACTCCAAGGGAGGCAGGATGTCCCACAAAACCAACTCTGAAACATAGGGTGTAGGGAAGGAGAATGCCAGGTGACTGTGTCCTTGGAAGCCAGAGAAACACAAAGAATTTCCCGTTGGGCTCAGAGGCCAGTGATGCCTAACACATCACAAGTATGAAGGTGTGATTAGGCTCCATCTTGATCTTGACTCATACAGAGTGTCTTGCCTCTTTTGATGATTTGTTTATGAGTCAATCATGGGATGGAGGTCCCTCAGCAGGGTATGAAAGCAGACCATGTTCCAGTATGTTCCATTATTAGCTGCATGAATTTTGAGCTTCTTTCCTCATGTCCTTCCTTCTTTCTTTCATTCCTCTCTAAACATATAGCTCTCATTTGGTTTTCAACGTGTAACTCTTAACCCAAAATTTCTGGAAATGTGTGAGCTCTATGGTAATTTCCTCATGAAAATTAAAACTGTTCATCAGCAGATGCTCACAATTTTAGTGCCGAGAGAGAGAGAGAGAGAGAGAGAGAGAGAGAGAGAGAGAGAGAGAGGCCTTCATAGCTTCAGACACCCATGCTACTGAGATCTCTGAATTCTCTTGGTCACTTTATTGTCTCATAATGAACTCACTTCACTTTCTTGGTCTTTCTTAGGGTGATATAGGATGAACATTTCTTGGACATTCAGTTTTCTTACCACTAAAAACAAAAACAGTGGTGGCGCACACCTTTAATCCCAGCACTCAGGAGGGAGAGACAGGAAGATCTCTGTGAGTTCAAGGCTAGCCTGATCTCCCTTTCTTGGAAAAAAAATCATTTTTATCTTGTGTTGTGATATTTTGTTTGTGCTCTAACAAATAAAGCTTGTTGAAAGACCAGAGAAGTAGAGAAGCCAGTCACTAGTTCTTACCTCTACTGACTCATCAGACCAAAGGGGTGATCCTGTCCCTACGAATCCTTAGAATGAGCTCCTGTCTCCTCTGCCTTGTATTTCTTTCTCTGCCTAGCCATATCCCTTACTGTCTCCACCTTCATAGTGCTGGAATTAAAGGCATGTGACTCCCAGGTACTGGGATTAAAAGTGTGAGCCACCACTGCCTGGCTCTGCTTCCCTTTGAGACTGGATCAATCTAGTGTAGCCCAGGGTGGTCTTGAACTCACAGAGATCCATCTGCCTCTGCTTCCCGAGCACTGGAATGAAAGGTGTGTGCCACCACTACTGGCCTCTTTAGCTAACTAGTAGCTAGCTCTACACTCTGATCTTCAGGCAAGCTTTATTTGTTAGAACACAAAACAATCACCACAATCTTGGAGAAACCTTTAGAGCATGTGCAAAAGTACTTTGTTTATACCAATACAACGATTTATAGGTGCTAGTGAATAAAAACATATTGAAACAGCCGGGCGATGGTGGCACACGCCTTTAATCCCAGCACTCGGGAGGCAGAGGCAGGCGGATCTCTGTGAGTTCGAGACCAGCCTGGTCTACAGAGCTAGTGCCAGGACAGGCTCCAAAGCCACAGAGAAACCCTGTCTCGAAAAACTA
>NW_026070985.1:0-3060 GCF_014885135.2 Alexandromys fortis
AGTTTTAAAAAGTAAAACAAAGTATTTAAAGAGAAAGAGTATAGACAGTCATAGATTAAAGAAATAAAGAAAAAAGCCACGTAAAAATGGAATATACACAGAGTCTGGATTATGAATGTTATTGTGATTTCTTTGAAATTTTGACTGCTAGAGGCATTTGCTTCTGGTGACTGTGAAGTTAAACCAACATATATATTTTAAAGATATCTTAAATTCAAAATTTGAGTCTAAGGATATGTTGCTTCAGAACAGAGATGCTTCTTTTGTTTGCACAGAGGATGAGAACCTGTGGATCCTTTCCAGACTAATGTGGTTTGATGGACCAAGACTCTTGAAAAGTCACCACGAACAGCCCCAAAAATCACTTCACGAAACAAAAAGCAGGAAACAGTTTGGAGAGAACTATACCCAGATTCCCAAATATTGTTTATAAATGTTTGTTTACATTTAAAAAAGGATATGCTATAGAGATGGATACATTGCATTGATATTGGATCTTGTTCTATTGGTACAAATTTAAGGTCAGTTTTGTTATATGTACATTTCTGCTCTTGATTAAGGTATTGTGTTTGTGCAGCTCATTTAAAAATGTAATGTAAATCCAGGTGCTGGTAGCACAGGCCTTTAATACCATCACTCAGAAGGCAGAGGCAGGTGGATCTCTGTGAGTCTGAGGCCAACCTGGTCTGCAAGAGCTAGTTCCAGGACAGGCACCAAAGCTACAGAGAAACATTGTCTCAACTCCCCCCCCGTTTCCCCCCAAAAAAGGAATAGTTAAAAATATAGGTTAATAGATAGTCATCTCTAATAGTCAAGCTTGTAGTCATGTTAGTAAGTTTTATAATGTACAGAGTTATATTTCAGTTAGATAGATAATCTTCAAACCTTTCAAAGATCTACAGAATATGGCATTTAAAATGTCTTAAGAACTTAGGACTCTTCATGACAATGAGACATATATGCTCCTGGCAGAACCAATATACTTCAAGAAGATGATGGACATTGAAGAGGCTATCTCATGGAGTTTGTTAGGCATTTGGGAAAGAAACTGCTCTTGTCAGAACTGTTTGACTAGACTTTCAGGACTCATAGAAAAATGACTGCTGAAGCTGCCTAAAGCAGGTGAGACAGTCCTTCAGGGTTCCTGATTCATGAACGAATCTGCAAGACATGCTGCAGGACACAAAAAACAGTGACTGACAAACTGCCAATATTAGTGGAACTGTCTTTGTAATTTCCTGCTTCATAGAAAAGTCTGCCAGATACTATGGGCCATCAGGCTGAAGATGGGTGACCACAATGTTAAAGAAGAACTTTGGGTGACAGAATGGTGTCTCTGTCAATTCTAGAGTTTTAAAAGTTGTTTTTAATGCACTTCCTGTTAACATAGGTGAAATTATATCCTTCTGCAGTCTTTGGTGGAGTTGATAAATAGATGGTTATATTTTTCCTTAGTTATGATACAAGATTAAGTATATAGAGAGTAATTGATTCTTGCTTGATACTTATTGTATGTAACCTTGCTGTGTTAAAGTTAAAATCTTCCTTTATATTTAGAAAGAAAAGGGGAGGTGATATGGGAGGTGTTTTATGCTGTGAATATGTTTTATTGCCATTCATTGGTTAATGAATAAAGCTGCTTTATTTTAGCCAGGCTAAAAGAGATATATGGAGAGAGTAGGTGGAATCAGAAAGAAGCCATGTGGCTACCCATAGGAAACAGACGCCTCTGCTGGAGCCCACTGGAAAATTGCCAGTAAGGCACAGCCACATGGTGATTCATAGATGAATAGAAATGAATTAATTTAAAGTATAAGAGTTAACCAGAACTACATTTATGCTATGGGCCATGCAGTATTGAAATTAATACAGATTTCTGTGTGAGTATTTTGGTTCAGGGTAGCTTGGAACAAACAAGTGACTTCTGCCAACAACTTATATTCCACTCTATACCTAGTCAATATATTACTTTGATTCTTAGCTAAATTAATGAAACAACTGAAAAGAGATCAAGGAACCAGAAAATGGAAAGGAAGAAGTCAAAGTATCTTTATTTTCAAATAATATGATAGTATAAATAAGCTTAAGTAGTTCACCAGGAAACTCCTAGAGGTTATAAACTTCCAGGAAAGTAGCTAAATAGAATACTAAAAAAAAAAAAAAAAAAAAAAAAAAAAAAAAAAAAAAAAAAAAAACTAAGGAAGTAGTCAAGGAAACAGCATTTTTCACAATAGCCTCAAATAATATAAAATATATTGGGGTAATTGTAACCAAGAAAGTAAAAGACTTGCTTGGTAAAACCTTCAAGTATTTGAGGAAATCAATTGAAGATACCCACATATGGAATGACCTTCCATGCTCATGAATTTGTACGATTAGAGTAGCAAAATGACGATACTATGAAAACTAATCTACAGATTCAATCTAATCCCCATAAAAATTCCTACACAATTCGTCACAAATCTAAATAGTACAAGTTTCAGCTTCATATGGAAACTCAACAACCCTAGGATTGCTAAAACAATCTGGAGATCTAATCATCCCAGATTTCAACTTTTACTACAGATCTATAGTAATTAAAAAAGAGAATGGTAATAGCACAATGATCCAACATTTGATCAATGGAATTGAATTGAGAAACTCAAACATAACTATGCACACATATGGAGACCTGATTTATTTTTTGTAAAAATGCTTGATATACACACTGGGAAAAAATAGCACCTTCAACAAATGGTGCAGGTCTTAACCATAAAATCATTTATGGGGAATAAGACTTTCTGAAGAGAACACTAGTAGCTCAAATATTGGGATCAATGAGTAATAAATAGGACTTCATGAAACTGAAAAGCTTCTGTAATGCTACAGACACTGTCATTCAAATAAAGCAGTAGTCTAGAGAACAGGAAAAGATTTTTATCAACCCCACAACAGATAGATCACTTATATCCAAAATATATGAAGAAATCAAGAAACTATATGTCAATAATTTGACCTAGTTAAAAATGTAATACAAATTGAAAATGAGAATACTCAATAGAGGAAACTGAAGTGGGTGTG
>NW_026070986.1:0-3058 GCF_014885135.2 Alexandromys fortis
GGTTTGTAGGCTGGCTTTCTTTGCTTTATGTTTAAAAACCACCTATGAGTGAGTTCATGTGTATTTTTTCCCAACCTTTTACTCTGAGACAGTGTCTGTCTTTGAGGCTGAGATATGTTTCTTGTATGCATAAGAGGGATGAATTCTGTTTTCGTATTCAACCTGTTAGCCTGTGCCTTTTTATGGGTGAGCTGAGTCCATTTACATTAAGGGATGTTAATGACCAGTGGTTGCTACCTCCTGTTAATTTAGTTTTCATCGTTGGTGATGTTAGTTTGTGCATTTTTTTCTTCCTCGGGATTTGCTATAATGAGATCATCGATTGTCTGTTTTTAATGGTGTAGCCATCTTCCTTGGGTTGGAGTTTTCCTTCTAGTATTTTGTGTAGGACTGGGTTTGTGGCTAGGTATTGGTGAAATCTAGATTTGTCATGGAATATCTTGTTTTGTTCTTCTATGGTGATCAACAGTTTTGCTGGGTATAGTAGTCTTTGCTGGCATCCATGGTCTCTTAATGTCTGCATAATGCTTGACTATGACCTTCTTTCTGGCTTTCATTGTCGCCACTGAGAAGTCAGGTGTAATTCTGATATGATAGGTCTACCTTTATATGTTAATTGGCCTTTTTCCTTTGCAGCTCTTAATATTCTTTCTTTACTCTGTATGCTTAGTGTTTTGATTATTATGTGGTGAGAGGACTTTTTTTTGGATCCAGTTTATTTGGTGTTCTGTAAGCTTCTTGTATCTTCATAGGCATATCTTTCTTTAGGTAGGGAAAGTTTTCTATTATTTTGTTAAATAAATTTTCTGTGCCTTTGAGTTGAACTTCTTCTGTATCTATTATTCTAAGATTTGGCCTTTTTATGGTGTCCCATATTTTATGGATATTTTGGGTTAAGCTTTTGTTAGATTTAATGTTTTCTTTGACTGATGAGTTTATTTCCTCTATTGTATCTTCAGTGCTTGAGATTCTCTCTTCCATTTCTTGTATTCTGTTGTTCATGCTTGCATTTATGGTTCCTGATCTTTTTCTTATGATTTCTGTTTCTATAATTCTTTCGGCTTGTGTTTTCTTTATTTTTTCTATCTCAGTTTTTAAGTCCTGAATAGTTTCTTTTATATGTTTGAGTTCTTTTTCTTGGTTTTCTTTAAGTGATTTGCTGATCTTCCAACTTTTTGTTTGTTTTTTTCCTCCATTTCTTTAAGGTAAATTCTCATTTCATCTTTAAGACTTTCAAACATTCTCTTGAGGTTATTTTTTAGGTCGTTTTCTTCTGGTTCATCCATATTTGGTTGTTCAGGTCTTACTGTTGTAGGGTCTTTAGGTTTTACTGGTATTGTGTTGCTCTTTGTGGGGTAGCATGTGATCTTACCTTTTCTACTTATCTTTTCCTCTAATAGGTGTGGTTGGGGATTCTGAGATTCTGGTGATTAATCTTCTAGGTGCCAGTGAATCCAAAGCTCAGATGGTTGTTCCTCGTGATATAGTCAATGTCACAGTTCTACTTATCCTGTTGGTTATTTCTGTCCCTGGAGGCAGCTCAGTGCTCCTGTGCTTTGGTCTGCTCCCTTGGAGTTTGCTGTCTCAGTCCTACTTTGGCCTAGGCTGCTGGCTTTGATCTGTTTCTGTAAATCTTGGTCTGGATCTCCTCCTGCAGAAGACCCTGGCTTGGAGTTGGATCTTTTGTGGTGGAGATCACTGGCTCAGTCCTGATCCACCTGTGTCCCGAGACTGGGTTTGCTCCTGGCTTCTGCTCCTGGTGGAGCTTGCTCTCTCTGTGTCTTAGGTAACTGGTTCAGTCTCACTCCGGTTCTGGTGGAGATTGCAGAGTCAGGTTGTTGGCTCAATCCTGTCCTGCCAGTGTCCCAGGACTGGGGTGGCTCCCAGGGCTGGATTTGCTCCTGGCTTCTGCTCCCTGTGGAGCTTGTTTCCTCCGGCCCTCTGTCCTAGGAGTCCTGCCATCTTTTTTAAAATGTTTGTTTTGTGTGTGTGTGTGTGTGTGTGCACAAGCACACTCACACATCATGGCACTCACTGGCATCTGTGCTTTCCTTCTCCCATTCAGGCCCTAGCGATCAAGCGTGAGTCAGCAGGGTTGTGCCCTATTCACTGAACCATTTCTGTAGCCCTTAGTAAAATGATTTTCTAAGAAGTGAAAATTTCCGAATTTTCCTTTAAGATTGTTTTGTTTTGCTATGGTGTTGGAAATATCCCTTTGCTGAGTGTCTGAGCCTTTAGCTGACTTCTTCATTCATCCGTTGATTTAAATTGTTGTGGGTCTGTGGTGGGTAAGTTTTGAGTGTGAAGTGTCCCCACAGGCTTATGTGTTTGAGCTAGCTGGTTGCTTTGTTGTAGGGGGTAGAGGAACCTTTTGGACATGGGACATACCTTTGTTTGTATGGGTGTGCAGGCATGCATGTAGAAGCCCCAAACTGATGTCAAGGGTCTTTCTCCATAGCAGTCCACCTTACTTGTAGAGGCAGGGTCCCTCTGTTGAACACTGAACTCACCAATAGAACTAGTCTAGCTGCCATTCCCAAAGGCATCTAGTTAGTTCCGGGTATCCAAACTCTTATCCTGATTCTTGCATAGCAAGATCTTTATCCTCAGCCTGGATGGCTGTCTTTATGGTTTTATATGGGAGGAGTGGCCTTTGGGGGCTTAAATCTCATATCATTCAGAAGGGAAAAATCAAATTACCATGACAGCAGCAATACAGAAGCGAAATATAAATAAACACTTACAGATGACTACTAGACCAAGAACATAGGAAAAAGGGAGGCAAAAATAATATAGAATATACTGGGAACTTAAAAGTTAATAAAGGTAAAAGTAATAAACAAAGGATGAAACAAAGGAGCACAGAAAAGAAAAGAAGGAAGAAGCAAAGTTAAAGAAAAAGACTAGTTTATGGGGCTGGAGAGATGGCTCAGAGGTTAAGAGCATCGCCTGCTCTTCTAAAGGTCCTGAGTTCAGTTCCCAGCAACCACATGGTGGCTCACAACCATCTGTAATGAGGTCTGGTGCCCTTTTCTGGCCTGCAGGCATGCATGGAACA
>NW_026070987.1:0-2860 GCF_014885135.2 Alexandromys fortis
TGGACTTGCTGGATTTATTTGTCCCACAAGGACTGTGGACATTTAAAAGCCTGCCTTGTTCTTTTGCTTACTGGATGGCTTTCCCCACCCCATGAGACCTCCAATGAGGAATATTAATCACGTAGCCACAGTCACATCTGCATTCAGTTCCCTGAGATATATCAGGAGCCAGCTCCCTGCAACTATCTTTCATTTGGCAGGACATGCAGTTAGGAAAGGAGTCTTTCATATAGATTATATTTGAGACCTTTAAAGACAATGGGACATCCAAGCTCAGAGAACTGACTTTGTTTTAAGTGTGAATATATACTGGAAACTTTACAGAATGGGAGAGAACAGAACAGCCAGAGAAGAATAAAGAACTGATGCAGACAAGTATGTAGAGGGGAGTTTATTTCACCCTCGGGTCCTTTAAAGTCCCTCACTTGCTTCATCTGAACCCTGAGGGGACACTGAGGCAGGCATTAGAGGTTTCAACAGACTAGAATTACAGAGGTTGGGAGACTCTTGTTGTAGGTGACAGAAACTGAACTTGAGTTCTCTTAACTACTGAGCCATCTATCTGGCCCACATTTTAGTTTCATTTAATCATCTTATCATTGAAAGTAAGAAAAAAAAAAGCTCAGCCAGTAGGAGGGAGCAAGTAACTCCACCCTTAAGTAATTTGATTTATGAGTGTAGAGAACCATGGTTTGCCGCTCATGATCTTCTGTTTACATATTAGAATAGATGCCATGGGCACACTATTTTGATAAAAATATTTAAGATTATTAAACAATTATAGCTAATAATAATAGCATTACTAAAAATAGAATATTTTAGTGTTTCTAAAATTTATCTCTATCAGCATTCTGGACATATCAGCACTGATATCTAGTTAATTTAGTCATAGTCTTATGGTTTCAGTTTGTCAAAATACAAACGGATTTTAAAATTGACATTTCATTTTGTCTATGTATACCTGTATGGGTCACGGTGTATTGTGGGGGTTAAAGTGCAAGTTGCAAGAAAATTGGTTCTCTCCTTCTACCATTGATGCAGCTTCAGGGATCGAACTCAGATATTCTGATGGCAAGTTCCTTACCCTGCTGAAACATCTTGCTGGTCCACTCGTGAAATTTAAAACAATCTAACACACTCCAGAAGAAGATGGCTTTGATAATTTGTTTGATGTTAGGAAACATACACAGAATCTAAGGGTAAACACATCAACACGCTTGTCATGAGGAGCAAACTGAAGAAGAAATGTTGTAGGGAGGGGGCCCTTTTGTTCTGACCTGGCTGCCCGGCTAGCTTACACCCGAAATAATCAAACAGAAATGGTATTCATTGAAACACTGCCTGGCCCCTTATCTCTAGCCTCCTATTGACTGACTTTCACTTCTTGATTTAACCCGTTTCTACTAATCTGTGTTTACCATAAGGTCGTGGTTTACCGGGAAAGATTTAGCATGTCTGACCTGGTTTCTCCATGGCAGCTCTCCCTCTCTGACTCTGCTTTCTTCCTCTTAGAATTCAGTTCTGTCTTCTCTACCTACATAAGTTCTGCCCTATCAGGCCAAGCGGTTTCTTTATTGATTAACCAATGAAAACAATACATAAACAGAAGGACCTCCTACACCAAAGAAAACTTATTTATAGTGTAATCCTAGCACCCAGCATCTATCTTTGGAAGTCCCCTCCCCTGAGTCCATCAAACCTTGACCCCTCCCCAAGAAAGGTCAAGACCACTCCTACAGGCTATTTAAACTGCCTCCCAGAGAATAAATGCATGATCTTTCTTTCCTCTTCCTCTCTGTTGGTTCTGTTGGCTTTCAGTCCCCCACCCCCACCCCTACCCCCTCAGGCCACCCAAGAGTGCAGACATCCAATTAAACCTGGATGTTTTTTAATTTGGTCTGATTTGGTCTGATTGGGATTCTTTGCATCAGTGGAGAGGCTCATTTTTAGGAATTATTTCTAACATTTTGGAGGTCCAATGGGAAGGGGGAGCTGTTTTTTCCATGGGCTCAAGACTACATGTTGGGAAACAGCCCTTATGGCACGTACTCTCTGCCAGGCTAAAATCAGCTTCCAGGCTAGACTCTTTTTGGCTTTATGCTAGTAGGGTCAGGGTACCCATTTGTGTATGTTTTTGTACATTTTTGGACTTTCTGTTGAAGTCACAATTGTGCCATGAAATGCTGATCCAAGCCGCTAAGCCTGGCTTAGGTGAGGTGAGGTGAAAATTTTACCATTTTTACCATTCAATTTTCACAATACCTTTGTGGCTCAAGAGTTGTCGCAGTGAATGCCATGTGACAGACTTGAGCCCCACAATTGGGCATAGACTTTTTGTTATGGCCAGGTCACGTGACAACACTCTCCCGGTTTTACTCCCAGTTTTACCCTGCCTTCTCACCCGGTTTTCACTAAAATCCTCCTGTTAACTCTGTTACATGTGTTTTGAACAATGGCATGTCTCTGATAGGGCCCATCAGAGTCATCCACGTTGCCCAATTCCTGTTCACTCTTTCTATGTATAATAATGGTTCATTACATCTCATTTCAGACTACAAAATCATGAGTCTCATATTTTAAACTGGTATGTACCTCTAAGTCTCTTAAGCTGTTCTCTACAATTGTCAGTTCTGCCACTAACCTTATATTACAAGCAGTTTTTTTTTCCTTCTTTTTGCCTTTTTACAAATGTAAATCTTACCTGTTAAGTTGAGAGCCAGTGCGGTCATGCTCAGACCCAATTTCCAAACAAATTCTATACTGTAGTTATACCTGATAAATAGCCCTCAACTGCTCAGAGATCTGGAGAATGTGATATTTAAATATTTAATTATTAAAAAACTTTTCACAACAACAACAA
>NW_026070987.1:7420-8271 GCF_014885135.2 Alexandromys fortis
ATGTGACAGACTTGAGCCCCACAATTGGGCATAGACTTTTTGTTATGGCCAGGTCACGTGACAACACTCTCCCGGTTTTACTCCCAGTTTTACCCTGCCTTCTCACCCGGTTTTCACTAAAATCCTCCTGTTAACTCTGTTACATGTGTTTTGAACAATGGCATGTCTCTGATAGGGCCCATCAGAGTCATCCACGTTGCCCAATTCCTGTTCACTCTTTCTATGTATAATAATGGTTCATTACATCTCATTTCAGACTACAAAATCATGAGTCTCATATTTTAAACTGGTATGTACCTCTAAGTCTCTTAAGCTGTTCTCTACAATTGTCAGTTCTGCCACTAACCTTATATTACAAGCAGGTTTTTTTTTCCTTCTTTTTGCCTTTCTACAAATGTAAATCTTACCTGTTAAGTTGAGAGCCAGTGCGGTCAAGCTCAGACCCAATTTCCAAACAAATTCTATACTGTAGTTATACCTGATAAACAGCCCTCAACTGCTCAGAGATCTGGAGAATGTGATATTTAAATATTTAATTATTAAAAAACTTTTCACAACAACAACAACAAAAAAAAGAGACAGGTTGGCTTATAGCAGCAGCACTCTGCTTCCTCCAAAGAAGACAGAAGACAGACGTGCGCAGAACAACGTCCTTCTGCATTTCGCTTCGACTGCAGAGCACTGACCACTGGGCAAAACTGCCTTTCGTCTAAACTAAAGACCTCTAGATGTGAATGGAATCACTGGAATTGACAGCCTAGCTGCTCCTGCAGATTTCTTAGCCCACAGGGTCTTCTGGAGCCTGCGCTAAACAGCAAAGGTCAAATGCAACCTTCAGCAACCATGGGGGA
>NW_026070988.1:0-919 GCF_014885135.2 Alexandromys fortis
GTATTCATTTAAACACTGCCTGGCCCATTAGTTCCAGCCTCTTATTGGCTAATTCTCACATCTTGATTAACCCATTTCTAATAATCTGTGTAGCAACACAAGGTGATGGCTTACCAGGAAAGATTCAGTATGTCTGACCTGGCTGCTGGCTCCATGGCATCTGACCCAGAGAGGAGAGGCATGACAACTGCCTCACTTCCCTCTTCCTCCCAGCATCTGTTCTGTCTACTCCACCCACCTAAGCACTGGCCTATCAAAGGGCCAATGCAGTTTCTTTATTAACCAATGAAATCAACACAAAACAGAAGACCCTCCCACATCAACCCTTTCCTCTCCTTCCTCCCCTTCTGCCTGCATTTCACCATCTATCCCTCCTCCTCCTTGTTAGAGATAAAGAATATCGATTAAGTGTGTGTTGGAGGTGTGCTCTTCTTGTTATAACAGGGTGTTCCAAGACTAACAACCGCTTTGTGTTCAGTTACAAGGAGAACATCATGCGCCTCTCCAGACTCCACAAGGACCGTCCCATAGAGCCTCTGGACCTGGCTGTGTTCTGGGTGGAGTACGTGATGAGACACAAGGGGGCGCCACACCTGCGTCCAGCTGCCCATGACCTCACCTGGTACCAGTACCACTCCTTGGATGTGATTGGCTTCCTCCTGGCCATCGTGTTGACCGTTGTCTTCATTGTCTTTAAATGTTGTTCCTATGGCTTCCGGAAATGCTTTGGGAAAAAGCAGGGAGTTAAGAAGTCACACAAATCCAAGACCCATTGAGAAGTGGGTAGGAAGTGAAGGGGAGGTATCAGTCCATTCTTCAATCAGTTTGAAACTTGAAAACAGAATCAGTGTTAAATTTATTTTGTTTTTATTAGGGAAATAATCAGCCATACATCTCACACTCAGAACAATTTTTTTTT
>NW_026070988.1:6408-7921 GCF_014885135.2 Alexandromys fortis
TAGCCCCAAATAAGCCTTTTCTCATGAGCTGCTACATCCTAGGTATTTGTTACAGTAATAGAAAGCTCATTAACATGGGTATTGTTTTGACAGATACACACAAAAGATTTCAGGTACACTACATATTCTGCATTGGTCAGTTTTGCAATGGCATAATGAAACACCCAGGTCAAGTAATTTATTAAGAGAAGAGGTTATTTAACTTACAGTCTTAGAGGTTCATAAGTTATCCTTCATTGGCTCAGTTTGGTGAGGGTAGCAGAAGGTGTCATGTCACAGCAGGAGCATATACATGAATAAACCAGGAATTATATTTGGTGTCTGAGTTTCTGTCCTGCCCAGTTCCCATAGTAATTAAATCCCAAAGAAATCACACAGAGGTCTACATTAGTTATAAACTCATTGGCCCATTAGCTCAGGAGGCTTCTTATTAACTCTTATAACTTATATTAGCCTATTATTCTCTGTGTTAGCCACATGGCTCAATACCTTTTTCAGCGAGGCAGTCACATCTTGCTTCTTCTGTAGCAGGGTCACAACTGCAGAGGAATGGGCTTCCTCCTTCCCAGAATTCTCCTGTTCTCATTGACCCTCTTCTACTTCCTCTCTGGTTGTCCTGCCTATACTTCCTGCCTGGCTACTGGCCAATCAGTGTTTATTTAAAATATAATTGACAGAATATAGACCACTATCCTACACCATATATTATGAACCAGGAACAGAGGTGGAATCTGTGATATCACAGTTCTCTTTGAAGAAAATCCCCCAATGGCTTAAGGACTTCCTAATAGGACCTACCTGCAAAAGATTCCCCTGCTTCTCAATAGCAGGCTTTTTACAGGCATTCAAGATTCAAGTTATATATTCTGACTCTGGTTCCAAGTTCATGTCCACTTCACAATTTAAAAAATGGATTAATGTGCAGCCTTAATCTTAAGAGGCAGAGGCAAAGGCAGGCAGATCTCTGAGTTCGAGGTCAGCTTGGTCCACAGAGCAAGTTCCAAAAAAATCAGGGCAGAGAAACCTTGTCTGGAAAAATATTATAATAATAGATTAGCTTCCTGTCCAAAGACAGTCTCAAAGTCAACTGTTCTAGCACAGGTTGGAAGCCCAAATCTAAGGCCTACATAAGACTCAGGATAGTCAGTTGAGAGCCTCAGTAAAAGAGACAACAACAACAACAAAAAAAAAAAAAACAACCCAGAAACTAAAACAAAATCAAAAACCAAACCACATACAGTGGAGGCCAGGCTTCAAGTAAACATCCCTTATTCTGAAAAGGAGTCATGGAGAATTAAAAAAAAAACCATCATCCCTAAAACAAGACAAAGGGAAACATCAAACACCAAAGATCTTTATTATCAGATTATTATATTTATTATTTATTACTGTGGTGGGATGTGGGCCCCCAAAAAACATGACCATTCCTACTTTTATGGTTTCAGAAGTTGTCTCTGACATATCTACTCTCTCAAACTGTTTTTCACACTTCCTTGATCTTTTTCTTCACATT
>NW_026070989.1:0-2993 GCF_014885135.2 Alexandromys fortis
GGGTGCTTAGGGGACAGCCTTCACATTATCCTTCCTTTAATCACCACTACCCTCAACATCACCGAAACATGTACTCAGTCTGTTTCTAAGCTCACCACATGGCAAATGACTGGCCACACAAACACAACACTGTAGTTCTATATGAATTTGCAACTGAGACCCCTGGAGGGAGAAAAACATGTAATTGCTACTTGAAACATACTAATTTTTCTGTAACTGACTTCATAAATGAGTGACTGACTCCAAAAAGCTGTAGAAGGCCATTTCGAGCTCTGTGTATGCACCACAGAAAAATCACGACAGCTCTGCCAGCCTCTAGTATCAAAAGAACCAGTTAGAATGCAGCTATGTTGAAATAGGCAAGAATTTCTTTAAAAGTAAAAGTTATATGTGTTCTTTGTACTCTCTGTGGTGGTTAAAGTACTTCTGAGTATTTGTTTTCAAGTTACAGGGGCAAAATCCAGCAGTTTAATAGAATGGCTTATGCTGACGTGTGAGCCATTCCCACCCCAGAGATTCAGATTCAGTAGGTAATGGATGGCCTGAAACATCTGCATCTTTGGTGCTGATACACAGAGCACCAGGTCACAGTCGGCTGCCAGTACAATATTATACTAACTGTTCAGTGTGCATCTCCGTCACATTACTGTCTATATGCCCCTATAGTATATTCGTTCTTTCTCGTCATTCTTAATGTTATTAGACCCATATTAAAGCTAAAAAGAAGTTTTCTGTTAGGCTTTATAATACATAATATATAGCACAGGACTCTGCACATGGCTTGTGTGTGTGCATAACATCTATTTGTAGATTTATGTGCACAGGCAGTATCAGGGTTCTATTTGTTTGTTTATTTAGGTTCATTGTTTTTGATTCAAACCTTTTACTTCCAAACTACTTACTATGTGAAAATTCAGCAGAATTTCTTCAAAAATCAGCTTTCTGGTTAAATGAGTCATATGTGGTAGAGTCAGCATGGAACATACTAGAAGCGTTCTTATGCATGAGTATGACTCGTAGTCTGCCCTCACTGACTGTGACGCTGAAGATGAGCACCAAATGGAATTCATAAGTGCCATTTGGACTGCAAGTATTTTCCAAGTCTTTGATCAGTGGCTCCCTCCCTTCATTCCAGGCCCTTCGAGCCCATGGAGAATCAAGAGGCCCTCAAGTAGGTTCT
Source organism: Alexandromys fortis (assembly GCF_014885135.2). Classification (NCBI taxonomy): domain Eukaryota; kingdom Metazoa; phylum Chordata; class Mammalia; order Rodentia; family Cricetidae; genus Alexandromys; species Alexandromys fortis. The sequence goes on from NW_026070989.1 coordinate 1,181, forward strand.
CTGAGTCTAATACTGGGTTGTAGTTATTAAAACTTAAAGAATGAAAACCAGCTCTGCCATAAACGAAGTCAGCAAGCTCCAGCACATTTAATCCATCACGGTGCTGGCAAGCACCACCAGTCCACACCTGAGGAGCATTTTCTAAGGTTTTTTTTTTTTTTTTTTTAAAAAAAAAAAGGAGCAGCGGCCGTGGCAGCAGCGTGAAGTGTGTGTGTGTGCGAAGTTGCCGGGAAGGGAAGCTGGAAAAAGCCAGTGGAAGCTGGGAGTTGGTGACAAATTGGTCCTTTAAGATACACAGGAAATACCCAGAGGTTTCTGTCTGTTTAGTAAGTTAAACTGCAAAGCAGAGACTCATGAAATGTTTACTTTGATACATCCTCCTCCTTCCCAATCCATTAAACCCCAAATACATTTCCAGAAGACAGCTCAGCAGCCTTAAAAGGAAAGAGCCCTTGAAGGTTTAAAGAGCAGACCTCAGACTCACTTTCAAAAATCTCCATTGTTTCTGGGGTTTCAGGGAAAAGACACAATGAAAACAAAACAAAACAATGGCCCCTCTGCTGCTTCTAGAAGCTGAAGTTGAGGCTTGAGAGAATTTAGAAGCATTTTTTTCACCCTTAGTGTGAAGACTCAGTACTGGCTGTCTGCGGGAACATGTGGCACGATTTTCACATTTGGTTAGACTTACACCTATTCGCAAACAACAGAATCCACCAGGCCATCTTTGTGAAATGACCCATTTTACAGAGCGTAGTGTTTTCAGAATTAGTTTTCTACTCTGCCCCACGGCCAGAGTTTTGGTGAAGTTTATGCTAATGACTTCTTTTCTCCTCCTAACCTTGCAAACTGTAGCAAACAAAACAACCAGGTTACCACGTAAAAAAAAAAAAAATTGATGAGAAACCAAGTTTCCCAATTAAGGTGACCCTTACTGATGACCCTGGAGAAGTGCGTGTCCTGATCTGAATAATGGTTAATAATTGTACAGCGTGGGGCAGAAGCTTATAAAGTCTCTAATATTGGACAGAATTTCTTTTTAAAAGAAAAAAGCCAGGCAGTGGCCATGCACGCCTTTAATCCCAGCGCTTGGGAGGCAGAGGTAGGTGGATTTCTGTTAGTTTGAGGCCAGCCTGGTCTATAAAAGGAGTTCCAGGACAGGCAGGGCTGTTATACAGAGAAACCCTGTTTTGAAAAAAGAAAAGGAAAAAAAGAGAGAGAGAGAAAAGAGGACTTTACACCAAGAAAGCAAGATTGCCGTACTTTGAATCTGAGCAACACACGATTCAGATACAGGCTGATGATTCCTAAGATGATAACAACCATCCTACCATTAACAGCACAGTCATCAAACACATAGCAATAATGCATTCAAATTCTTCATGCTTGGCCAAGAGCACTCACTGCTCCACTAAGAGTGGAGCCAACTTTACACTTTCTATAAAGAGAAAACCTACTAGAGGGAGAAGAGGGAAATGAGAGGAAGCAGTAGGGGCGAGTTGCTAGCAAGCAGCACAAGTGATGTCCTAGGGCGAGCTGGCTTTAAAGCCAACAGTATGTAGGTAGAAGGAAAGTCAACATGTAGTGTGTAGTTGAGAAGGAAAGAGCCATTTAACCCAGCTCAGTGTCCGCTGTGCTGCCCTTCCTTAAGGACACACCATTGCCACATGGAACATGGCTGAGGTCACATGGCTGGAGCACATGAGCCCTCCTTCTTTCTCTGAACTTCTCCTTTGGAAACCCCCGATGCCACACATTGAGGCTTTGTCATGCGGGCTGCATTTTATTTTATTTTATTATTTATTTATTTATTTTT
>NW_026070990.1:0-2966 GCF_014885135.2 Alexandromys fortis
AAAAAAACACACACACACACAAAATCCAAAACCATGTGTTCCTTTTTTCGGCGTGAGTCTAAATGCTTTGTGGGAGTAGTTCCTCTCCGGGAAGGGGTCAGTGCTTGGCAGGCTGGCAGTTGGGAGTTCAAGTGCTTGGCAGGCTGGGAATTGGCAATTCCCAGGGCAGTGGTTGGGGTGACACTTCCAACTCAATATTACAGTCAAGGCATATTTCTTTCACTGACTCTGGTTCTATGTGTGAAGTGTGCTTCTTTGGCATTGGTTTCAGAGTTAGGGTGTGTGTCTTAGATTCTGGGTTCAGGGCTAAAACTGTATCTTTCACTGGTTTAGGCTTAAGATCCAGGGTGTGTTTCTTCTACTGGTTCTGGTTCTGGGTCAGAGTGCTAGATTTTGTGCTCAGGGATTGGTTGATTTCTTTGGCTAGCCTTTTACCCTACAGACATGGGTCACATATTCTTTTGTACATGGAAGATTTCCTGACATCCTGGCTCAGTGATCTGTTCTGAACCTTTTCCCATCCTTCCCTGGTGGATGAAGAAGCAGACGCACCACTTCATTCTGTATTCATGAGTGTGTTATTTCCATTTTATCCCTTAATAAAGAGACTTCCCTGAATTCTTGCTTTATCTGTTACCCAACTTGATTCATGAACCCAGGGCCCTGGGATTAAGAGTCTCATTCTATACTAACTGAGCTAGCCAGGCCAAGAAGTGACTCCCATGTGCTGAACTGTAATGTCTCATGCTATGAAGGCCAGGGGAGGAGATGGCGTGGCCAGACTTCCTGGGGCTGCTACCAGCTGAACTTACTGACCTGAGGTGCAGCTATAAGAGCAACCAAGACCCAGCTGCTCAGCTGTGACCTTCCCTTTCAGTACAGGATGTGGCTATTTTGTCTGAGGGAAGGTAGCACAGGATGTTGTTTTTCCATCTGTGGATAGTTAGGTACAGACTAGGGTTACTATTAGCATAAACAAGCGCTTCTAAATCATCCTGATCTAGTTTTGATGGTTCCTCTACAGAAAGAAAAAGACTCTTGGTGGAATCTCGCATGGCAGAGGAGAACACAGGTTCCAGAACAGCAGTTGAGGTCCAACGACATTTCAACTATTGCCTGTGACACTTGACTTTTGGTCTTGACTTGGTTATTTTCAAATCTATTGCATAAGAAGGTATCAGTGAGTAAATCCCTACTACATCCTTTCTTGAAGCCAGTATCTTTTTAAAAATATTTATTTATTTATTATGTATACAATATTCTGCCTGCGTGTGTGCCTGAAGGCCAGAAGAGGGAACCAGATCTCATTATAGATGGTTGTGAGTCACTATGTGGTTGCTGGGAATTGAATTCAGGACCTTTGGAAGAGCAGACAATGCTCTTAACCGCTGAGCCATCTCTCCAGTCCCCAGTATCTTATTTTTATTTGATGTCTCTAGAAGGCTTTTTCTAGACTCTGCTATATCAGTTTATCAAACTTTAGAGTCAAAATAGAAGCAGAAAGTGGAAGGGCCTCTTCCCCACTGTGGCCTCTAGTCCCCTTCTACCTGTTGTCCTGTAGTTTAGAGGATGACAATGCCCACTTCTGTTGTTATGGGAGCAAGTCCAACTGAGGCCTCTACAGGGTCCACCTATCCCAAGAAAGGGATTCACATTCAAAGTTTTGGAATTTATTGGTTGTGGGCTGACTCTAACTTTGAGCTCTACTTTGCTGATTTTTAATTTCATCTCCATCTAAAAATGTTTTCACGGAGATAGCATTGCTGTACTTTTTCCCACTACCCCAAATGGGGGCTCTGTCCTCAAGGCAGGCTTCATTTTCTCCTATTTCTTGATGAGCCATTTTGATAATTACCTGCTGGGTAAGGTATTCTTCTAGTCTTTGAAAGCCTTGCTGGGAAGACAGATCAACAAAACATCCCAGAAATTCTCAGTATTCCATGCAGGGATACCCCAGCTCATGCTCTAGCTCCTTTCCCACTCTCTCGATGCTTTGTTCTTGGTCAGATTTTGTGATATTGTGGAAGAAGCCTGCTTTTTTTATGAGGAGTTTTCCAGAGCTTTTGGAAATCTTCTGCCTTGGATGGACTCAGAGGCCCCAATGAAAGCTCCCAGTGTGATCACAGGATCTTTGGGGATATTTCTAAATTGTTCAGCATTAGAGGCTTCAGATTTCTTCTCTAAGAACCACAGCTCTCCAATGACAGGAGAAAAAGTGTCTTCTGCTCTCAGAAGTTGCCCATAGTAGTGATACATGAAGTATTCTCTAATCCTTTCTTTCAGTTCTGGAGATTTGTTTTTGTTCCTTTCACAAATTACATCTTCAGGTATTCTACCATATTTATTTTTTGGATTTTTCTCAATCAAAAAGTTTGAAGAAAGCACAATGATGACATCCACATTCCCAAAGTTACAAAGAAAATGCTAGGGTGTATCACATCCCACTCTTTCAGGAGTATTCAGATAATGGCCAATAATGTGGAGGGTGCACTTCTGCAGCATGTCCATGTTATCATCTGGGTGCATGAGACACATAAACTTAGGGTTCTCCAGAGTCTCTAGTGTCATTTAACACTCCGGAGCCTGATTCTCTTTGTCAGTAACATTCATGAATTTGTACCTACAACCCTCTTGTACAATGTTTGAATTGTCCTCAGATACAATTAGATACTGGGGATTATTCCAGATAAGACCTGAAAAGGTATGTTCTTCCCCTTTCTCAATAACTTTCCAAAATGTGGCAGTGAGGTCCTGTGTACAGGGTTTTTATAACTTTTTGCTCATTCTTTAGTTTTCCCCTTGTTCTGCATCCTCTCCAGGATGAGCTGTCACTTGTGATTTTGATCTTAGCCATTTTGACAGATGTAAGATGAAATCTCTATGTACTTTCGATTTAGATTTCCCTAATGGCCAAGGATGTTGAACATTTCTTTCAGTGTTTCTCAGTCATTTAAGATTCCTCTGTT
>NW_026070991.1:0-2936 GCF_014885135.2 Alexandromys fortis
AAATTACAGTTATGAAGTACCAATGAAAATAATTTTATGGTTGATAGTCAGCACAACTTAAGGAATTGCATTAAAGGGATGCAGCATTAGGAAGGTTGGGAATGACTTTTTGGACACACTGATATATTGTATCATTATTACAAATGTCCTAAAACTTTGAATGTGATTCGTTATATAACTGATGTACAAAACATTATTTCTGTGTTATTTCTTTGACATTTATGACATTTATATTTGAAAATAATGTCACTTGTACCCAAAACATACATGCCATGTCACATTTTTCCAACTGAGAACAAAGTCTTCCTTTTTTTTCTAGGTTAGGGTTTTTTTTTTTTTTCTGTGTAGTCCTGGCTGTCCTAAAACTTACTTTGTAGCTCAGGCTGGCCTCATACTCACAGAGATCCATCTGCCCTTGCCTCGCAAGTACTGGAACTAAAGGCATGCATACCACTGCCAAGTCCACATTCCTTATGTGTAAGTTATAAAAGGTATCTCAGATCACATCATCAGCACACAATTGATGCGATTAGGCACTGGATCAACTCTTAAGTATTGGTACAGTTTCCTCAGTGTGGATTTCAGCTACTACCAGTATTGCCTACTCTCCACTGTTCCTGTATTGACTCAGTCTCTGGCTGACCATTAGTATATCAGGTATAAATGAATCTTCCTTCTGAAGTATGGCTAGTGACTTCACCTCCAGATGATAGCCTTGACTTCTCTAAACTGTTTTCACACTATGGTCTCCCCGCATCACTGTTTTATTTTCTAAGCAAAGACATAATTATGAGCCCTTCAAGAACCCTAGATGAAGGCTCTACTCTTAGTACCTTTTGCTCTACAAAAGAAAGATGAGCAAATGGGGGGGACACACAGATACCTGTCAACAGGACATGAAGGAAGCAGAGAAAGCCTGATAAAGGATAAAGGAGCTCACCTGGTTGCACACAGGCTTATATCTGAGACCTGGTTTCTTCAGGATCATCTCCAGCTGCCTGCGGTTAAAGTTGGACACCCCAATGGACATGGCTAATCCTGCATCCTTACACTTCTCCATGGCCTGGGAAGAAAATATGGGTGGAGAGTAACATACACAATTGGAATCTGGTTGAAATATAAAGCAGTGTTGGTAGAGAGAATGGTGAAAAAAAAGGCAAGTGAAGCTGGTCAGTAGTTATTGGTAAAAACTGATAATTAATAAAGTAAATGGCAGAAAAGGTGGTGACAATATGATAAAGTCCTGTGCTCTCCTTGGGCAATCATGATTATCATATAGGGAGGAAAGCAGGTTACGGTTATCCTCCGCGTTCACTTTGATTTTATTATGCATTTTCCTACTACTTAAGCAGAACATTCATGAGAAAGACCATAATGTCTACAACAAAGAGAACCCATCCCTTTCTTACACGTGCAGTTGTGCGAACTGGACCTCTCTCCTTTCGTCAGCAACATTCGCTGAATTGGTTCTTTGTTAATGTCCTATATTATATAATGCCTTCAAAATACTGTAATCCCCATAACCTCTTAATCTCTCTCCCACATCTATTACCTGTCTTCCCTCTCTACAAGCCTCTTTCCAGCATTCATTTCCTTCTGTTTTTGAGGCCTTCAGAATTTAACCAGGATTATTTATGTGATCACGGATTTGGAAATATCTGTTGGAACCTGGTGGGTTCCTGAATGGATACCCAACTGAAGACAACAACTGCCCCTTCCCCAGAATCCATCACCAGTAAACAGTTCACCAGGGAAAGATAGGGCCCCAAGAGTCCTCCCAGGGTTGATAATTGGCTGCTGGCAGACTCGATCTTGTGCAGGCCTATTGGGGGTGTAGGGTGGGCATCTGCAGGGGGATCATGTCTGCATTGCCTGTGTTGGCCCAGAGCACAGCATTCTTCTTTCTATCTTATGGCTCTTACATTTTTCCTGTCCTTTTTTCTGAGGTGTTCACAGAGTCTTTGAAGGGCTAATAGCTCAGCCATCACATTTTCTTACTTTCTCCTTCTCTATTTTTTCTGTGGCATTTATTATTGTCACTCACCTCCCATGTGGCACAGAGATCCACTGTGTCAAGTATTAAATTTCCATGCTCGTCTTGAGGTAAAAGACTGTCCCCTGGCTGGAATAGTTGCAGTCATTAGAAAGGGCTTACCATTTTAACATCTCTTCCTGTAGCTATGCTCCCAGAAAAATTTATGTTTGGGAATTAAACTTCTAACATAGATGGAACAATTTTTCTTATATTAATAAAGTGCCTTTTAAGGGCTTTCTATCAGCAACAGGACTTTACTTTTCATATGCTATGTGCAATAATAATACGTTTTCATAGCCTATGTAGTAGTTGACACACTATTTTTAATACACTTATATATTTCCCTGTTGCAATGTCCATCTTTCTCTGACAGTTTCACTAGTGTCATGGCACTGATTTCAGGCAATTATGAGTTGTAAGCTTGACACAGATAAATAATCAGGGCTCCAAACCATGGCCTTTAGTACTCTGAGTGCATGAATGATAGAAAATTAGGAAAGTGAGAAAAAGTTAATTGTTTTTCTGCAAGGTGGACTTTGATGTTGGAACATGCAGGAAGCCATCAAATATAAATGAGCTTGAGCTTTGAGCCTAAAGGCCTTATTATTATCAGTAGAAATGGCTGAAACAAAACTGACTAGACCTCTAATAGTATAGAGTCAGGGTAGAACTAAGTGAAGATATTTCCAAAGACTATTTCGTAGTTTTGCTCATTTACATGATGTGGTAAACATTTTCGTGTAAGTTATCCTGAGGAGTGTGTTTAAGATTTCTTACTTCAATTTGTTTACTTATTTGTTTATTTATTCATTTTGCTTTTTATTGAGCTCTACATTTTTCTCTGCTCCCCACCCTGTCTTTATTTATTTCTGTTTCTGGTGTGTGTGTGTGTGTGTGTGTG
>NW_026070992.1:0-661 GCF_014885135.2 Alexandromys fortis
TAAGTAACTTGGCCTTTTTCCTTTGCAGCTCTTAATATTCTTTCTTTTTTATGTATGCTTTGTGTTTTGATTATTATATGGCGAGGGGATTTTTTTTTTTGATCCAGCCTATTCAGTGTTCTTATGCTTCTTGAACCTTCATAGGTGCATCTTTCTCTAGGTTGGGAAAGTTTTCTTCTATAATTTTATTAAATATATTTTCTGGACTGTTGAGCTGCACTTCTTCTCCTTCTTCTACTCCAATTATTCTTAGGTTTGGTCTTTTTATTGTGTCCCAGATTTCCTGAATGTTTTGTGAGAATTTGTTGGTTTTGCCGTTTTCTTTGATCAGTGTGTTTATTTTCTCTATGGTATCTTCAGTGTCTGATATTCTTTCTTCTATCTCTTATATTCTGTTGGTAGTACTTGTCTCTGTAGTTCTTGTTCGTTTACCCAGATTTTCCATCTCCAATCTTCCCTCAGTTTGTGTTTTCTTCATTACTTCCATTTCATTCTTCAAGTCTTGAACTGCTTTCCTTACCTGTTTGATTACTTTTTCATGTTTTACTTGGTTTTCTTGGGTATCTTTGAGCGATTTATTCATTTCCTCTACCTTTTTGTTTGTAATCTCTAATTGTTTATGGCAGTTTTTCACCTCCTGCTTAAGGTCTTCTATTATTTT
>NW_026070992.1:7339-8891 GCF_014885135.2 Alexandromys fortis
GAACAATGAGGGCTGATGAGAAGCCAAGGACAATGGCACGGGGTTTTGATCCTACTTCATGTTCTGGCTTGGTGGGAGCCTAGCCAGTTTGGATGTTCACCTTCCTAGACATGGACGGAGGGGGCAGGACCTTGGACTTTCCACAGGGCAGGGAACCCTGACTGCTCTTTGGACTGGAGAAGGAGGGGGAGAGGAGTGGGGGGAGGGGGAGAAGGGTGGGAGGAGGGGGATGGAAATGGGAGGCTGGGAGGAGGCGGAAACTTTTTTTTTCCTTTTCTCAATAAAGAAAAAACCTTCCTTTTTATTTAGATAGAAAGGGGAGATGCTCAGGGATTCCCCTTTGTATGCTATAAATATGATTTATTATCATTGATTATTAAAGAAGCTGTTTCCACCAGTGTCTTATTAGAGTAAAGCCAGGTGGAAAATTCAAACAGATATATTGAGAGAGTAGGCAGAGTCAGAGACATGCCATATAGCTGCTGAAGGAGAAAGACATGAGCCATCAGCCACAACCTTACTGTGAGGTCACAACCTTGTGGTCTTTTACAGATTAATAGAAATGGATTAATTTAAGTTATAAGAGGTAAAAATATTCATAAGATATTGTCCATAGTTGTAATTAATATTGTTTCTGTGTGATTATTTGGGTTTTTGTCAGACAGGAATGAATGAACATGTCCACCTACACTTGCCTCTTGTATGTCATAGTGTGAGAAAGTTTGTACAACTACAGAATTAAAGCCAGATGGTACTGATGTTTCATAAATGAAAAATGTAATAATTATTGGGCCACACAGGTCTCTTCCAAGATATCATAGTGCTGGAAGATCTTGTTGAGTGGTCAGTTGTTGTAGTCTATCATGACCTGGCAGCTTTTTCCAACAACTTGGTAACATTTGATTCCATCTCTCCCCAGCAAAGATTCCTGTTCTCTACTTTCCCCTATCTTGAGAATGTCCCTGGGTCCAGAGGACTGATCTTATGTGAAAACTGTTTCTAAGAATGGTGCCTAACTTATATTTTGCTTGACTTTTAGCAAATTTCTTGCAAGCAGCCTTCCCTGTTGCATATATGATAACTAAAACTTGTCTAGAAGTCTTATGATAGATTCGTGCCACTTAATGCAAATTAGGGTTTTGCATTTCTATGTATTCCTTCTACTCAGGAATAAAGTTGATTCAATTTGCTGAAGTCTGTCTCCTAGAAGATTGTCTCCATTGTACCTCTAGTGGACCAAACCCTTTTCTCTTGCTTCTGCACCATCCACCCTTTTGAGATTTCTGAGGATGAAGCAAGAATACCACAAGTTCCATAGGAAGAAAGATATGCCAAGAACATAGAATGTCTTCTTAGGCTTTCCCAAACTTGCCTGAGTTCATGTCAACTACTATGTTCTCTGTAGGGTTACATGGTTCCCCAGCGTTCAGTACTTAACACTTTGTTGTTATGATCTTCGGTTCATGCAGTTCTTTTATTTTTTTTTTTTTTTTGTTGAAAAAATTTCCACCTCCTCCGTGCCTCCCACTTCATTCCCCCTCCTCCCACTCCT
>NW_026070993.1:0-3048 GCF_014885135.2 Alexandromys fortis
GGGCTGTTACACAAAGAAACCCTATCTCAAAACAAAACAAACAAAACCTTTAGTTGGACATAGTGGTACATGCTTTTGATCACAACACCCAGTGGTAACTCAGGAGGCATAGGCAGGTAGATCTCTGTGAGTTCAAAGCCAGCCTAGTCTACTTAGGGAGTTCCAGGACTGCCAAGGCTACATTGTGGGAGCCTGCCTTGAAAAAAACAAACAAACAAACAAAAAAAAAACCAAAATGAAAAAAATGCTTTCATTAATATATTTTCTTTGTGCACGGTATTGGATTCCATAACCACATTTTCATGCAAGTATATAGTATGCTTTAAGCATAGGCTCTTCCATAATCCCCTCCTCCCCATCTTCCTTCTCCTGCTTCCTGTTTCTCTTTGTTCTTACTAATAACACAGTAATAGGTTTCTCCACCGACTCAGTAAGCCCCATGAAGCTGAATTGAAAAAGCCAAAGAACAGGTTTATTTGAGCAAAGCAACTCCCAGGTGAGCTCTCCAGTCCCAGAGATGGGGGCCAGAGAAGTGACATGAATGAACTTATATACCCATTTAGGATGAATGGTCTATCAAGCAACTTGGACCCTCCACTCTCTGGTTTTCCAGAATGTTCCAATGAGAGGCCGGGATGGTCAAGCCTATCTGCTTTTATATCTTGCCCATTCACCTTTGTCTCTTTTGTCTCCTGGACTAAATTTTTTCCCTCAAAACACGTTTTAATCCAAAGCCATACCTTTGCTATGACACCAAGGTGTAAATCTGTTCAGTTGTTTCATCTTCTTTATCCATCCTTCTGTTGATGTACAGAGTTTGGGTCTTCATAACTTAGCCATGATGTATATCGGTGCAATGAGCTTTGTTCAACAAGTGTCTCTTGGATACTTGGAGGCCTTTGCATAAAAACCCAGGAGTGATATAGCTGGATCATATGATAGATGTATTTTTTCTTTTAGAGCAATGGTTCTCAACCTTCCTAGTTCTTCAACCCTTTAATACAGTTCTTTGTGTTGTGGTAACTCCCAGCCAGAAAATTATTTCTTTGATACCTAATAATTGCAATTTTGCTACTGTTAAGATTCATGATGTAGTTGAGTGGTGGTAGCACACACCTTCAATCCTAGCACTTGGGAGACAGAGGCAGGCAGATTTCTGTGAGTTCGAGGCCAGCCTGGTCTACAAGAGCTAGTTCCAGGACAGCTAGGACTGTTACACAGAGAAACCCTGTCTCAAACAACAACAACAAGAGTTATAATGATATGTTGGACATCTTATGTGCAAAGCCCAAGGGGTCTGGACACATAGGCTAAGAACTGCTCTTGTACAGCTTCATCCCTCCTGTTTCTCATTTTGTCTAGACACTGTTATAGCTTTTTTTGTCCACAACCTTGCCAACACTCACTGCTATTTGGTCTCGTTTTGTTTTGAGACAGGGTCTCTCTCTATAGACTTAGTTGTCTTAGAACTCATTATGCAGATCAGGCTGGCCTCAAACTCACAGAGACACATACCACTCTCAGCTGCTACTTATTTGTTAATGACTGACATTCTTATGGGGTGGGATGGAATCTCAGTGTGGTTCTATTTACATTTTGATGATAACTAATAAAGTTGACTATTTCCACATATGTTTATCGGCCATATGTGCTTCAGCTTTTGAGAATTGTCTTTTCATTTCATTAGCCTACTTATTGATTGGATGAGTTGTCTTGTTCCTTTCTTAGTTATTTAAAGCACATCCTTTGTATCTATATGGGCTAAAAACAAGGTCTCTGTTTTCTGTGTTAAGTGATAGGAGTAAACTCCTCCTAGGTTGCGAGTAGGTCAAAAATGGGAGTACTGTCTTTGCTTCTCTCCAGGGTCTACCAGATGGCTCATCCCAGTCTCATCTAATCGCTCAACCATTTACTTATTCTAATCTGGATCCTTTCAATGAATGTTTATTGAATAAATGGGTGGATAACCTTGTTTGGGAGGCTGTGAACATCATGGGAAACTGTCAAGCTATCTAATGAGAAATTCCCTGTGCACCTTACAACAAAATAATCATGCTTTCATTGTGCGTGGTATAGGGTTCCATAAAGGATGTTTTCATCAAAGTATATAGTGTACTTTGAGCATATTCTCCCCTATAACTTCCCTCCTACTTTGTCTTCCCCTTCTTGCCTTCTGTTAGCTCTCTTTGTGAGAGTAACCATGGTTATGACCCATCTGAAGCCAGCATTTTGCACAGTTCTTCGATCAAGTCTCAGATCCTTCACGTGGTCTATGAGGCTTTCTGCCTCATTATTGTTGATCATCCCACACGTCCCCCAACCCCCACACTGTATTCATGGCCACAGAAACCAGAAGAAAGTGTCAGATCCTCTGAGACTGGAATTACAGATGGATATGAGCCCACTGAGAGCCATTTCTCCAGCCCTATAAGCCTCTTTCTTAAAGGTATGTTCCTGGCTTTCCTTGTCTAGATTAACAGCTAGGTTAACTCTGTGCTTCATGATCTTATTTCTCTGTTACTAATCTTGGGAGGCCACACTGTCATAGCCATCTAATGTTTATTTTTATGATTAAGTGAAGTGCCAGTCATCTCTTGCTACAATAATAGTATGTGATAAAACACCAATACGAACCTGAGTGACATTCAACAGTAGGTGTTTGCTGCTGACCTATCTGGGGTCAGCTATAGGCTATCAAGGCAACTATTATTCTTGGCTCTCATGGGTGGACTCGCTCACACACCTGAGGATAAACTGACTGATGGCTGAGTTGGTCTAACAGGGAGAGTGGAGCAACTGCAGCACAAGCCTCATGCTTCAGAAGATCAGATCAGGCATATTCTAATGGCAGAGGCAGTGTGTAAGGAGAAACATGGGTAGCTCTTGGAGAAGACAAACCGTACTTACATTATGCACTGAAATTAGGTACACTCTGTGTGCTAAGCAAAAAAATCTATTTTTATTTTATAGTATCATTTTATTTTTTATCTTTTATTATTATTATTATTAAAATTTTTCACCTCCTCTCTTCCTCCCATTTCCCTCCCC
>NW_026070994.1:0-3052 GCF_014885135.2 Alexandromys fortis
CTGGTTAAAGTTCAGGTGTCTGTGTCTGGCAGGGGCTACATGGCTTCTACTGACTCCACTTCCTTTCTCCCAGCATTCAGCTTAGTTTTCTCCACCTTTAAGTTCTGCCTTATTATAGGTCTAAAGGAGTTTATTCATTAATGGTAATCAAAGCATACAGAGGGGAATCCCACATAGGAAAAATGTATTTGAACTTGACACCTTGGTTTAGCTTTTTATTATTTTTATGACCGATAACATCTTGTAACCAAATCCCCAAGTGATAGAAAATATCCACATAGAATCTTTTGAGAGTGAGGATGTCACTATCTAGACTGGTTCTGATTGTTTGTGGGAGCTGTTATTTGGGGGAACACTGAGAAAATTGGAATAATAATGAAGTCTTAGCTGGAGTAATCTGTGAGTCTGAACCATCTCAGCCAACACTGAAGCTTTTTGAATGGTGGTTAACTTGGGGCATTTGGTTTTCATTGGCGTCTGGTTCCCTTGCTCTGAAAATGAATAAATTTTAAAGGCAACATACATATGTGCATTAATACAAATATAGATGGTACATTGTATATAAATCAGCCAAAAGTGATTTTTCATTTTGTGTTTGAGAAGGTAAAGTATACATCATATGTCCTGTAGTTCTTTAAGGTTTATTTCTTTATGTTTGTAGTCAGGTTTTTCAGTGGGTCTTCCTTGATCAAGGCCGATCCATATTAATCTGTAATGAATCCATAACCTCTCATTTCCTATCGAAATATAAGCATGCATCCCCCAATAATACATCTTTTGACCTAAATTTTGAAGTCAAGATAAGTTTTTTTTTAATCTAGAAGTTTTCACAATCCAGTATCTCTTAGCAGACAAAAAAATATAAAAACAATAAAAAAATCACTTTTCATCTTTATTTTATATTACTTTACTCCCTTTTAAGGAATGCATCATTATAAAACTATGTTTTTAAATCTAAGATTGTGTATACACTTTCTCTTCTCTCTCTTAAGACTGTATATTTTAAAACACATTGTAAACTTCATCAAGTATTGTTTTGTTTTATCTGAATCAGTCTATACTGGGTATCTTTAAGGCTATTCTCTTCTCATAAGCCAAATTTAAACTGCTGTGTAACTCAGATTATAGCATGCTGCCAACCTGTTCCTCATCTTTGACTGTCTGATAGCTTAGTCTTATGGTTGAGGCACATTTGCTGCCAGTTCAGGGAGTCCTATTTACAACCCCAACTATGGGAAGATTCTGGTTTTATGCCAGCAAGTAAGAAGCCACCTGCTGCTTATGAATCCCATTTAAATGTGTGGTAACAGGGACTCTGAAAAGAGTCACATAGTCTTTCTGGCTAAAACTGAGCCAGGATGCCTTCTCCTAAAGGAGCCATGCCTCTGCTTGCTGCCAACAAACAGAGCCCAGCAGAGCAAAGGTGGTTACCGAGAAGCCATGTTTGACTTCCTTTTTGTGTGTTTAGAATACTTTCCCAAGTTCTTTCAGGTTTCATGTGGATATAGTTGTATCACTTTGGGTGCCATTTCTAGGCTGAAGTTTCTGTCCCTCAAGCCACTTCACAAAGAACTGAAATGGAAAATTATTATTACTTGTAATTGCTCAGCTGTTAATTTAGTCTTGTTATAGCTAATTCTGACATTTAAATTAAGCCATATTTCTTATCTACCCTCTGTAATGTAGCTTGTTACCTTATTTTCCACAAATCCAACTTCCTTGGTATCTATTTTGTATCTCCCAACTCTGCCTTTCCTCATCCCAGCATTCTGTGTATCTCAAGCTGCCTCACCCAATATCTTCCTACCCAATTATTGGCCAATTAGCTTTTTATTATGAATGAGGACAATACATAATTACAGTGTAACCATGAAGAAAATCTACTAAATGACTTGCATCTTCTGGCATGCTCTGATACCTTTTTAATGTTTTGGAATATTATTTTACTGAGCAGAGATGTGTTAAATTTGTATATGCTGGAGAATATTGCTTAATTGTGTAAAGGTTTGTTACTTTTTAATGCTACTTTTTTTTTTTTGAGACAGGGTTTCTCTGTGGCTTTGGAGCATGTCCTGGAACTAGCTCTGGAGACCAGGCTGGTCTTGAACTCATAGAGATCCTCCTGCATCTGCCTCCCGAGTGCTGGGATTAAAGGCGTCTGCCACCACTGTGCAGCTACATTTCTTTAAAGATGTAAGGGTGTATGTTTATTTAAACATGTGCTGCATCTGTATCACTTGCCTGCCTAAGATACCTAACTGTTCTAATAAAAATCTGAAAAGCCAACAGCTAATGATGAGAAATGAAATCAGGGCTGGCAGACAGAATAAATAGGAAGAGAATTCTAGGCTCAAGAGAGAAGAAAGAGTGAGAGAATAAGAGAATGTGGGGCATGCTTAGGACAAGAAGGCCGGTAAATGCCAGCCAGCCAGACATAGAGAAGAAGTGAAAGTAAGTTATACAGAAATGAGAAAAGTAAAAATACCTGAGAAAAAAGATAAAGAGAAACAGGTTAATTATATCATGTAAACTTATATGAAACTTTTCTTTTGTGCTACCAACCAGCTCCCAAATCATGACACAGAGACTTATTAATCTTTATTACAAATGCCTGGCCTCAGTTTAGGCATATTTTCGGCTAGGTCTTTTACCTATAATTAGACCTGCCCAAAGATAGCACCACCCATATTTGACTTGACATTACCACATAATCAGGAAAACACCCCACAAATATACTCACATGCCAATTTGATGGAAGAAGTTCCTTAGATGAGATTTCTTCTTCTCAGGTTTGGTAAGTTACAAACTGAAGTTAATAATGACACCTAGCAATTCTTTTATCAAGACAAGTTTTAACTATGTAGCTTAAGTTGTTCTTCAACTACTTAGGCTGCTCAGTCTATCCTAGACCTTATAATCATAGGTTATATTATCCCTCAGGGTATAGTGATAACATGCATATGCCACCCTGTCTAACATATTCATGTTTTACATTTGAATCCTTGTAACTGTTAGTTGCTTGTTTTTGTAAAACACATTGTATTTTTTTTTT
>NW_026070995.1:0-3044 GCF_014885135.2 Alexandromys fortis
AGAAAGAAAGAAAGAGAAACATAAAAGGTAGCAATAAACTAGAAAAAAGAAGAGAGAAAAACTGCAACACTGGCTACTGAGAAAAAATGGATTAGGTTTGACATTCTAAGGCCATAAATGCATATAATAGCTAGTATTCATCAGAGGGAAAAGGATGTAGCCCTTCAGGTTGGTTTTGCTCCTTTCTTCTGCCACGTCTGCCAACCTATTGTTTACTTTGACTCCTGGAAAACCCCAAGGAAAATATAAACTGGCAGAGACTTTCTCGTCACATATGCTCAGTTTATCCAGTAGTAGCAAAAAACATCACAGTGAAATGATCGATGACATGAATGAAAGAGAAAGATTAAAAGGAGTGTTGGCTGCTCATCAGGGAAACTTCTCTGCTTCTTCAGTGATTCCATAGCGTCTACTGGGGTAGATATTTTAGTCCTGTAGAATAAGGAATACCGTGTGTTGGTAATTTTTTGAGTTGTTTTGCAATATTTGATTATTTTAATGAGCCTGGTCCATCATTAAAACTCGGAAATGGCATGGCTAAAGTTATAGTTCGGTGGTTGAATGTCTGTCTAACAAATCCAGTCTTTAAGCAAGCACACAACTTAGGAAATGTATAAAATCATTCCCTTTAAAATGTGATTGCTGAAAAAAAAAATAAAAACTTTACATTTTTTTTAAATGTATATGAAGCCAGACAGTGGTGGTGCATGCCTTTAATCCCAGCACTTGGGAGGGAGATGTAGGCAGATCTCTCTCTGTGAGTTCAAGATCAGACTGATGTCAAAGAACTAGTTCCAGGACAGGTTACAAAACTACAGAGAAATCCTGTCTTGAAAAATAAAAAAAAAAGAAAAGAAAAAATAAAAAGTATATGAAATTAAACGGGAAATGTGTTGTATTTAATAATTCACAAATATTTATGGCAATTTCACATTGAGGAATTTAAGGTACTTAGAAAATAATGAAATTTCCTGAACCTACTGTTTCTTATGTGAGCACCTTAAAAAGTGGAATAAAGAACAAAAGTTTATTTGTTGAAAATGTGGTTATCAGAAAAGAAAGAATAATATCACACATGTTAATAGATAATACAGACAAAATAGAACTACTTAGAGAACATCTTAATGTGCTGCATTTTGAAGAAGTAGTGGTGAACACACTGCAGGGATTTTAAGCAGTATTCTGACACTAGAGGATATTCTTTGAGGCCAAATCACTCAGGCCTTGGTATTAATATGGCATCTAGAAGATGATTAGCAACAGTCTTTTTTCTGCTCTAGATCTGAAGGAAAACCTAGACTGTAAATTCAAAGTTTCTCTGCAAAATAATTGCATGAATATTAGTGGTAAATTGGTTAATTTTAATCTGATCCAATAGCATATGTTCACGATCAACAGGTGCAATAAGAGCAGTGCACAATTAATGATTTAATGTTTGTGTTGTTCTTTTTATGGGAGAATAAAAAGCATTCTTTCTAGAAAACTTCATGAGCAAATGGAAACAATATACAAATAAATATAATATATTGATAGCAACATTATCTGAGACCTGAACTGAAAATGAACTTACTTTGAAGAATAAAAAGAACATACTTAAGTGGATGTCAGTGTAACAATAATTTAATTACTATTTACTATACATATTGCTTCACTAAGGATTCTCTTTTATACACCTGAACAAATGGCATATTGAATGTGGTGCAGTGTGTTTCTTGAAACACTGAGGAATATCTTAATAACTATTTCATATTGGTCCGTGAATGAAGTAATAGTTGCCTACATTAGACTGACAGAGACAGGAGAGTATTGAATGTTTGAAATGTCTGAGTCACTTCTCAAGGTTTCAGAATTCTCTATCAGAACGTTTCACTGTGGAAATTGTGAATCTTCACATTTTCTATCCTGTTTTTTTTTTTTTTTGTCTGCACAAGAATCCAGAGTCAAGGATGATCTTCACTATCAAAACACTCACACATTTCTATTAATGATTCTTTATTCTTCTGACAAATGACATAAATCTTTTCTATAATTTATATGATATTGATGTCAGGAAAAACTTACATATAAAGTATTTCACAATATTCAAAGAAAAATATAACTGTGATTTTTTTTAAGTATTATTTTTTCATTATTGGAATTAATGTTCTTTTCCACCTCTGTTTGAAATTCATTTGTTTTAAAGAAGAAAGAAAGGGCATATATTTTTCAACTTGCATACACGAACTTTTCATTCCCCATGGAAATAAGGATCAAAGCACTATCCTAAGGAAGTGGCAATATGCAGAGTGAGGAAAAACTAGCACTCCTAGGAATGTATACCCTTTGTACTCAGTTTAGAAATTTGATTGATTATCTACATTTACAGTTCACAAATAAGTCATTATTTGAATCTCAGTGGCTTTGTCATACCAAACATGGACATAACAAATGAAAGAATAGCAGCTTTTCTATATTTTTCCAGCATCATGTGTATAATCTGACTTATGACAGTCATCATGCAAGAATATACATAGATAGTATCATTTTAATGAGGTAAAATTGAATCTCAATTCTGTGATTTGTATTTGTTTGATATTGTTCATGTTAAATAACAGGATTCTAAACTACATTGTTAATCAAAACTTTAATAAGAAATCAATAAAAGAAAATAATAAAATTTTTATATTTTTTCAAGATTTCTGTAGTCAAGTTTGTACTTGAAAATCTCAGCTTAACTAATAAATTCTTCAGCACAACAATGCTTTAATGGCTAATTTACTTATTTATCAATATGTGATTTAAAATATTCATTAATAATAAAATATAGTCTGAAACTTCACATAAAATTTCACTAATAGAAATACAATAAAATTGAACAAAACCGTATGGATTTTAAATATAAGCAAAATATGAAGATTATTTTACAATCTCTTGATTTGTTTTCCCTTAACTAGAAATTTAAAAAGCAAGAAGAAATCTTCAATGAACAGAGTTTGAGTTGAATGTGGCTTCATTTATTTAGTTAACTCCAGGGATTTTTTTTTTTTTTTTTTTTTTTTTTTTTT
>NW_026070996.1:0-3055 GCF_014885135.2 Alexandromys fortis
TCGAGACCAGCCTGGTCTACAGAGCTAGTTCCAGGACAGGCTCCAAAGCCACAGAGAAATCCTGTCTCGAAAAACCAAAAAAAAAAAAAAAAAAAAACAAAACCTCAGCTACAGGGAAGTAAATCTTTTCTGAGCACACCGAAGACAGGCAGCCTGGAGATTCCACAGAGCCCAGAATATCAGCTCCTGGTTGCCCCTTCCAGGTCTACACAACCCCAGGAACAATCTGCTCTGGTGGTGTTGGAAGTCACTCCCATAGAAAAACAAATGGCCCCGGGGTCAGCAGAGATCGTGAACATCATCCTACCCTACTTGTAGGGAAACTGACGAGGTAACTGAAGGCAGCCTAGACCTCAAGTGTGCAACCTTGGGCAACCCCTAAGGCTTCTGATGCCCAAAGCCCCGGCTGACTCCAGACCGGCACTTCTCAGACAGCCGTGAGCCCATGCATCATACACAGGCCCTAGGAGAGGCACCCTCTGCTTCAGCAGGGCTCAGGCACAAGTGCCAGGGGTGCCAATGTTGTTGGCCCATAGACCACGCTCTGACAAGCGAAGTCTAGAGCATCACAGTGTTAGGGCTCCTGTGACTCCAGGTTTTCCTCCTTCCATATGGCAGGCTTCGCCCATGGCAAAGAACAAAACTATCACTGCGGAGGGGCTTCACCCTGAGATAACACATCCTTCAAAGCATCCCACAGTGACAGCCTCCAGTACCCACAAACGCCATTGTTGCCATGCTCTCTCTTTCTCCCTATCTAGTTCTCTTGATCGCGCTGGGCCAACTCTCCCCAGGCTTCCCTGCTTTCCCAAGATGGAGCCATATCACAGTTGCTGTCTCCTCTACCTCAAGAACCATTCCTCTGAACACCCACCTGCTATTATTCTCTCTTGCCTGCAGTGAGAAGCCACGCCTGCCCCTGTTCTATAGTTCACACCCCTTACATCTCCTGTACCCCGTCTCTACCTCTCTCTCTCTCTATAGCGCCTAAAGATTAAATCATATTTTGTTTAGCCCCCTACCTCCCTACTCCTCACTCCCACTTCCCCACCCAGAGGCCAAGCATTCTGTCTCCCATTCACTGGCTCCTCATTGACATATAAATATAAGCTGGAGGAAGAGAGAATTTGAGTTATAATTAATATTTTAAAGAACTAGCCATCACCCCGAAAGATTGGGAGGAATTGCTCGCATACACCCAACGTGAGTGGTATTTTTTTTTGTTTTGTTTTTAAATGACTTCTTCAAGATTTCAAAAGAATCCAGTGTTGCAGATTGTAGGAGATATTTTTATCCTGTCGTGCAAGCCTGGGCTTCGTGAAGAGAGGCTTTCCCCATGTTTCCCAGCTCTTCATTCACCATCCGCCTGAAGAGATTCCTCCTCCTCCCCCTCTGGGGACCGACACAGATGAGAAGCAGATCCAGATTGACAGGCAGGACTCCCACGAGAGGGTTTCCCATTGCTCCACAAAGAGACGAGCAGGATGCAGGATGGGGATTTCCTCATGGTGGATGGGACCCACCCAGGGTCCCACTGCTGACTGATTGGAGGGCTGGCCCCAGTCCAGGCTTCCTGCAGCGTAGGCTCTGCATTGGCCTCTCTTTGGTCACTCTGTATCTGAGTGGAGAATGGCCTCAGCTACAAAACTCAGGACAGTGGTCCTGAGTTAGGTCTCATGGCATTCACAGAATCGGAGAAGTTTGGATCGTCCCAGAAAGTGGCTACATCAAGTCAGGAGGGCAGTGTGTCTGGTTCAGCACCTCAGGTTTAGTTCCTACTCCACTGGCTGCACATCTGGGTGCACATGTGTATCTCCAGGTACACAAGAGAGCAACATGGGATGTGGGGAACAACACCTTCACCCATCCTGGAACCCGGAGCACCAAGCATTGAGGCACTATCCCAGCTCATGGGAATGAGTTACCAAGTCTATCACCCCCTGCCTGTCCCCATTCTACCCTAACTGGGCATACAACACCCATCGTCAAGGGTTCTTCTTGGTAGGCTGTAGTGGGTGTGCTTGATGGAGTGTTTGCCCAGCATGCACGATGCCCTGGGTTTAAGCTCCAGAACTGCATAAACGCAGGCATGGTGGCACATATGTTTAATCCCAAGACTCATGAGATGGAGGAAGGGGAATCAGAAGTTTATCCTTCACTACATAACAAGTTTGAGACCAGTCTGGCTCAAAAACAAAGTCCTGCTTAGTTTATATTTCATATCACAACTTTTAGTCACTCCAAGTGCAGCCTGCCCTGGAGCCTGACTAGAGGGCAGCCCAAGTCCCAGACTTACACAGGGCACACAACACTCTGCTTGGCCATGGCCGCCCGCAGGGCACGTACAAGCAGGACTGCTGTGGGCAAGATCCAAGTTCGCTGTCAGTGAACGGCACTACAGCTGAAGTAGCCCAGCCAGGGAGAAGTTTAGCTTTCCTGGAACTGACAGTGTAGACCCGCAAAAGGACAGCTGTGGCTCCTTTTCTGATTGGCTCCCTCCTCTTATGCCAACTGCCTACCATGAAGGACAGACAACTCTGTCTACCAGTCTTTGCAGAGGGTGGGAGCCACCGTAAGGGGCTGCTGAGTGGCTGCCTAGGTGTGTACTAGTTTTCTCTAGGTTCTGTGCTCTTTGACCTGAGCAGATGAAGGGCAGGTCAATAAGAGGGAAGGAGCACACAGTTGCTTTGATACTAATGCTTTTATACAGCACAACTAAGTTCCATTCCCAGCTCTCTTCCCATTATTATACAGTCTCTCTCTGAGACACACACATAGAGACAGAGACAGACAGACATACATACATACAGACAGACAGACAGACAGACAGACAGACAGAGACTAACCAGGGAATGACACCAATCTTTGGAGAGAAGACAGTACTACCAGAACATAGTGGGGTGGTGGAGGGAGATGTCGTAAAGAGAATAAGGGTGCATAAGGAGGGAGAAAGAGAGGAGGAGAGAGGCTGGGCCACCAAGCTCCAAGCACTCAGATCCACTGTTAGGGCTAGAGCCCACTGGAACCTCTGCTCCTGGTATATTCTGATATATAT
>NW_026070997.1:0-3056 GCF_014885135.2 Alexandromys fortis
CCATTGCCATTGTTCTTGAGTTCTCAGTAGTCCTCATTGTCCGCTATGTTCAGCGAGACCGGTTTTATCCCAGGCTTTTTCAGACCCAGGCCAGCTGGCCTTGGTGAGTTCCCCAGGGCAGGGAACCCTGATTGCTCTTTGGGCTGTCGAGGAAGGGGGACTTGATTGGGGGAGGGGGAGGGAAATGGGAGGCGGCGGTGGGGAAGAGAGAGAATTCTTTAATAAATAAATAAATTTTAAAAAAAAGATTCCTGAGGGGTTCATTCACCAGTCGGCCTCTCCACGGATTCCAAGCCCACCATGAACCTTCATGGGAAGGGCATGAACTTCAGATACCAGCCTTCCTACCCGCAGTGCTCGGAACCAATCGTGCTTTTACTTCGTTCGGCGCACTCCCACTAGCGCGACCTCATCCTAAAGCAGCTACAGCCACAGCCGCGAGGCCACGTGTTCTCTCCAGTCAGAAGCGGGAGAGCAAATTTAAAGAGAGGAGAAGCAAACTATGAGTAGAGGGACTCTGAAGCAGACCCAGAACCAAAGCCACAGCTGGAGTGCCGCACCCCACCCAGCGGTCCCCACACAGGTGTCACAGGGAGAAGAGAACTGGATCTCATCGCGCGGCAGAGTCTCCAGGAAAGCATGCAAGCTGGGCAGGTGTACACCTGTGCCCTCTGCTGTCTGCCCTCCGTCCTCCTGCGTTATTATCAGCTTGCGTCTCCCACCTAACAATTTCGTTGCTGTACTGACCTTCTCCAGGTACATCTAGGCGAGACCCTCCGGAAACAGGTAGAAGTCAGTGATGGGCTTGTGTGGCCACTCTGCCACAGCCGTCCAATTAGTTATGGTTAAGGACATGAGGCGGGCTCCTTTGACTTGTATCCGATTATGCCTCCAGCTGGAAGCGACGTCTCCTCTCCTGAGCTCCTCTTCCCGAGCGTAGTCCCTTCATGGTGTCTCTGTCATCAGCTGCTCCAGGCACCCCACTGTCCGCTCATTTCACAAGCTTGTCTCTCTCCAACAGTCGCCTCTTTCAACAGCAAAACCTAATGGAAACAAATTCAGTCCAAGGGTCAATTATGGGCTTATTTTCATATTTATGGACTGACTACTTTCCCCTAAAAGACGCTAATGATAGCCTAAGGGACAAACTAATCAAAACACCAGCCAAGAGCGGAGGAAAGGGAAGCATCGGCTTTGAAACGCTCCCGCAGCCCTCCCTGCGTGCTGCCTCCTACCCTGGTCCCACTTCAATCTCTCCTCAAATGAACACTTTTAAAATATCTTGACAAAAATCAGCGTCTTCACAAAGGAAGGCTTAGCAGGCCCCTCCTCACTGGCAGATATAATAACATTGAACATAGAACACCTTCTGCTTGGGTCGCCTAGATGGTGCAGCACCACAGGTCCTGGCATGGTCAGCCTTGGATGTGACATTTCAGGACATGCGAAACAATCACTCACCCTGGCCCGTCAGCACACATGGTGCCAGGAGAGCCCGGATGACGAGTTCTGACTTAGCCACATGGGCTTCCAAGCCGCAGGTTAGTGTGTACCACACGTGTTGTTGAAGCCGTCACGAGGGACACACCCCATCAGGGAGATGATTTTATCAGAGTATTCGCGGGATTCCCTGATTGCTAACAATTCAGCAATCTTTCATTTGTTTAACTGGAGTATAGTTATATTATAATTAGAAGTGTTTGGCGAACCAACAATTACCAACGTGGAAGAAGCAACTGTAGCTGGTACACTCTAAAGCCCTGGCATTGCAAGTAGCTCACAGTGGGTTTAGCAGCAGCTTATCTACCTGCATGTGGACATACATGCATGCATTGCTGTGTGTGTGTGTGTGTGTGTGAGAGAGAGAGACAGAGAGAGTACATGCGTTCTTGTATGCAAGTGCATGTGTGTGAAGGCACGAGGTCAAGCTCAGGTGTCAGGTATCATTCTTCAGATGCAGTCCGCTTTGTTTTTTGAGACAGAGTCTCTTATTGAGGACACACATGTCAGTGGTACTGGAACATAGCCCTCACTCAAGCACGTAATTCCCTACCCATGCACATGTAGGCAATGAGTCAGAAAGGAGAAGAAGGGGGAGGAAGAAGAGAAGCAAAACTCATGGCCCAAAGCGCGATGAGTGTTGTTTCAGATGCTCAGAACAAGAGGCAGGTGAGGCAGGAAAATCAGGCGGCTTCCTGAGGAAAGCTGTGTGGAACCTGAGACCTGAGACCCAGAAGCAGCAGCAGGAGGAGACACGGTGAGAGAATCAGCAGCCTGGGTGAGTCTGTGTGAAACATGAGCAACTGGTTTCGGCCAACAGCCAGAATTCAGAAAAGAACCCAGAGCCCGAGTGAGCTTGAGAGCCACTAAGGTTGTGGTAATTGGTTACACCATAGTACAAAGCAAAATGCACAGAAGACAAAAGGGCCAGAGAAAGAAAAAAGATGCTACTCTCCTCTACCAGCAAGAAGCGATGTGAGGTCCAAAGTTGCGATGCTGTACAGTGTGGGAGAATGATAGTGAAGCTTGTTTTGACACGAACTAAATCTATACTCATGTTAATTAAAGAATAAAAACTACATGGGAATGTTTTCATGAACAGACCTTGGCAACAGGTGGTGGACAAAAGAAAGAGTGATGACCATCAAAATAGGAGACAAGCCAAGATTAAAAATGAGTCAAACAGTAGGAACACCCAACTGCAGACAACTGTGAAGAGAAAGGCTCAAGGGCTTGGGCGATCACTCAGCAGGTGAAAGTGCTTGGCCTGAGTCTGGAGACCTGAATTCCGATGCTCGGAACCCGTCAAACCCTGAGTGCAGTGGGGTGGGTCTGCAGTCACTGTGCACCCCAGTGGGAAGATGGGAGGGAGAGTCAAAGCTGAAGAGTCAGCTAGCCTGGCTGACAGGGTGTGAGCAGACCCTGCTGTAGGCAAAGAGGAGCACTGAGGACTGGCACCTGGACGCTGACCTCTAACCTCCAGGTGAGCAGTGTGGCACGCATGCACCTACACCCACTACGGAAACCACACACACACACACACACACACACACACA
>NW_026070998.1:0-2992 GCF_014885135.2 Alexandromys fortis
CCCCCTCCCCCCACTCCTCTCCCCCTCCCTCTCCTATCCAAAGAATGTAGCACATCTTAAAGACCAAGATGGCTGCATCTCATCTTGAAGACACTGGAGGAGATTTAAACGAGGTAACACATATTAAAAGCTCAGAACTGAGCTTAACAGAAAGGTAGGTATAAAAAACAAAGCACTCGCTTTCTCTTTTGTTTCTAGTTTTGTTTGTTCATCTAGGTGGCTGCAAAGCTTACTGTGTATCCCAGGACTGCTCTGAACTCTTGACTTTCCTGACTCAGCTTTCAAAGTGCTGGGATTACAGGTGTAAGTCATAACACCTGGCCTCTCATTTTTTACAGGCTGCATGAACTCGGGCAAATAACTCCCTCAGATTTATACCCTCAGCCATAAATCCAGACAAAAATACAAAGTTAGGGAGAAGTTTAAATAAGATAACACTACAAATTCTTGGCAAATCTTTGCTCTACTGTATTTTAGTCTCCTTCTAAGTTGTATTCCACATTTACTAATCAGCACAAGAGATTTATGATGCCCAAGGGGATTAGAGAGAAATCATTAGCATCATGAATTCCAAGGAGGATTGCCTTTAACTTTCTATATGCAATACCACATTCATATCCTTTATTAACGTAAGAAGGAAAGCATCTTACATCCCAGCAACCTGCTAAGAGCAGAGGATACAGGGACACATAACTGCCAGCCCCCTGACCTTGAAAAGACCAAGTCTAGTGAGAATGATTGGCAGATGTGATGGCAGAGGGATGCAGGAAGAACTTTCATCAAGGTTATTGACTGATGTTAAAATGGGGGAAGGGGACTTTCAGTCTAGCAGGAAAGTAAAGCAAGATTCCTTAAACACAAAGTGCACGGGAGTCAATGATTTGGAAGCATAGCATCTACATGGTTGAGAAGTGCTTACAGGAGACAAAAAGCTGCTGATGTGGTTCACCCTCCAGGACTATGCCAGCCTTCACTCTGCCCTGTGATCCTGTCCTGAGAGAAAGCACTCCATCATCACTTACATGTCCAGTCTTCTCCTAGCCCAGGGTGTGCATGTTCTGCTTTACACATGGGAAAGCGGTAGATATGGGACTGCATGAGGTTGGGTTAGTGCTTTGGTTTGAAATGAATATGAGCAAAGAGGCCAAGACCATGATGGGGACACCCACTGAAACAGTTTACCTGAGCCAATGGGAGCTCACTAACTCCAGCTAGACAGGGAAGGAAACAGCATAGGTTCAAACTTATCGCTCTGAATGTGGGTGACAGTTGTATTGCTGAGACAGACTATGGGGCCACTTGTAGTGGCACCAGGAATTATCCCAACTGCTCGTACTGTTTTTTTTGGAACCTATTCTCTTTGGATGGATGTAGTATGGAGCGGCAGGCTATGTTCCCGCCCGGATCCCACACAGCTAGCTTAGCCCCAGAAATAACAACACACAGATTGTATTCTTTCAAACATGGCTTGGCCCATTAGTTTCAGCCTCTTGCTGGCTAACTCTCACAACTTGCTTTAACTCATTTCTAATAATGTGTGTAGCACCACAAGGTGGCTTACCAGGGAGGATCCTAACCTGTGTCTGTGTCAGGTGGAAGAATCATGGCAACTGCCTGGAGAGGAGAGGCATGGAGTCTGACTCACTGCTTTCTTCCTCCCAGCATTCTGTTCTGTTTACTCCACCTACCTAATTTTCTGTCCTATTAAAGGGCCAAGGCAGTCTCTTTATTTAACCAATGAAATTAACACGAAACAGAAGACTCTCCCCCATCAGATGGATACCTTGTTCAGCCTAGATATAGTAGAGAGGGCCTTGGACCTTCCCCAAAGCAATGTGCTGTACCCTCTCTGAGGAGTGGATGGGGGCTGCAGTATAGGCAAAGGGAATGGGAGTAAGGGAGGGAGTGGGAACTGGGATTGGTATGTAAAATTAAAAAAAGATTGTTTTCTTTTTTAAAAAAATGAGAAAGGAAAAAAGGGCTCACCAGCAAATCATATGCTGGAGTCCTGAGTCCTGGTGCCTCAAAAAGAGACTTCCTTATGATAGGGTCTCTGCAGAGGTTACTGTAAATCAACTAAGATTCAAAAGCCTTCCTCAAAACATGCAGATTAAAATAAAAATTAACCACTAGACTCTAATTTAGTTGAAGGTCAGGACAAACACTTGAACATATTAATTTTTTAGCAGCACACCACTTAGGCCCCCTCTTATCCAAGGTTTTGGTTTTTGCAGTTTTAGTGTCTCATGATCAAGAATGGTACAAGAAGTCAACATAGAAAGTTCCAGAAACAATTCATATTCATGTAACCTTTGTTACAGCTTTTGCTACCCTTGCTATATTGCATTAGGGTTAACTGCTGTGACCC
This sequence comes from Alexandromys fortis, assembly GCF_014885135.2. NCBI lineage: Eukaryota > Metazoa > Chordata > Mammalia > Rodentia > Cricetidae > Alexandromys > Alexandromys fortis. The sequence goes on from NW_026070998.1 coordinate 2,369, forward strand.
TCCTGGTGTGGTTAGTTTATAAGTACAGAGTCACAATAGGCATGTATTGTTAGGAAAATGCGTCTATCCATGCTTCTGTTTTCTATGTGGGTGTAACAGTCTGAAGAGGGTCTTGCAACAGTAAGAGAGGGAGGACGTTTTGTACACCACCTGACACAAACTTATGGTTTTAGGATGGGTAAAGATGGCACAGAATTTCAGCACTGATCTTTTGACCTAAAAATACAAAGATTTCAAAGATAAGTCAGCCCCAGTGGCTATGTAGGCAGGATGCTAAACACTTCTGCTCACCTCCTGTTCTTAGAACTGCACTGACTCTGTAGAATCTGCTCCTGGTTTCAAAGCTCTCAGCTGATTGAAAGTATTTCCATGAATTTTCATAGTATTTCATTTCCTGTTCTGAGCATCAGTTTTGTGTATGGTGGAGACTACTGCTTGACCTGACTCTCCAGGTGGCACTCCCTGGTACAGTACCACCTCAAGGCTCTGGCTTCAACCCTTTGAACTTAAACTCTTTTTTTTTCTTTTTTCTTTTTTTTTTTTTTTTTTGGTTTTTCGAGACAGGGTTTCTCTGTAGCTTTGGTGCTGATCCCGGAACTAGCTCTTGTAGACCAGGCTGGCCTC
>NW_026070999.1:0-3045 GCF_014885135.2 Alexandromys fortis
AAAAAAAAAAAAAAAAAAAAAAAAGGAAAAAACTTACAGATCACCATCCCAGGCAACAGCCCTCTGCGCAATCAGGAAGGGAGTCTAGTCGCCAGAAGCGGAGCAGAAAGTAAGAGAGAGCAAGAAGGGAAGTGGCTGCTTTGTTAAAGGGAGAGAGACCACACCCCAGTGGGCTGGTATCTCAGCGGCTATTGGCTGGAGGAGCGGAAGGACTTCCCGCAACATCCCAGTGCCTTTATCAATGGCTTCTCAGTCTTGGTGAGCTCCCCTTAGATCAGTCCCACCGTCTCAGTGGGTAGACGAACCCCTCGTGGTCCTGACTTCCTTGCTCATCTTCTCCCTCCTTCTGTTCTTCATCTGGGCCTTGGAAGCCCAGTCCAGTGCTCGAATGTGGGTCTCTGTCTCTATCTCCATACTTTGCTGGATGAAGGTTCTATGGTGATATGCAAGATATTCACCAGTGTGGCTATGCAACAAGACCAGTTCAAGCACCCTCTCCTCTACTGCCCAAGGACATAGCTGGGATATCCCCTTGGACACCTGGGAACCCATCTAGAGCCAAGTCTCTTGCCAACCCTTAAATGGCTTCCTTAAATTAAGATATCTTCTTTTTTGCTCCCATATCTGCCCTTCCTCCATCTCAACCATCCCACTCCCCCAAGCTATCCCCAATCCTCCCCTTCTCCCTTCTCTTTTCCCCTCTCCCGTTTTACCCACCCCACCCCCATGCTCCCAACTTTTGTCTGGCAATCTTGTCAACTTCCAATTTCCAGGAGAATAAATATATGTTTTTCTTTGGGTTCACCTTCCTATTTAGCTTCTTTGGGATCACAAACTATAGGCTCAATGTCCTTTGTTTATGGCTAGAATCCACTAATGAGTGAATACATACCATATTCATCTTTTTGGGTCTGGGTTATCTCACTCAGTAAAGTTTTCTATTTCCATCCATTTGTATGCAAAATTTAAGATGTCATTGTTTTTTTTACCACTGAGTAGTACTCTAATGTGCATATTTGGCACACTTTATCCATTCTTCCATTGAGGGGCACCTAGGTTGTTTCCAGGTTCTGGCTATTACAAATAATGCTGCTATGAACATAGTTGAACAAATGTTTTTGTAGTATGATTGGGCATCTCTTGGGTATATTCCCAAGAGTGGAATTGCTGGGTCCTGACATAGGTTGACTCTCAGTTTCCTGAGAAACTGCCACACTGATTTCCAAAGTGGTTGCACAAGTTTGCATTCCCATCAACAATGGATGAGTGTTCCTCTTACTCTACATCCTCTCCAGCATAGGTTATCATTGGTGTTTTTGATTTTAGCCATTCTGACAGGTGTAAGAGGGTATCTCAGAGTGGTTTTGATTGATTAGCAATCCCTGATTGCTAAGGAAGTTGAACATAATCTTAAGTATCTTTAGGCCATTTGAAATTCTTCTGTTGAGAATTCTCTGTTCAATTCAGTACACTATTTTTAATTGGGTTATTCAGAATTTTAATGTCTAGTTTCTTGAGTTCTTTATATATTTTGGAGATCAGACCTTTGTCTGTTGCAGGGTTGGTGAAGATCTTCTCCCAGTCAGTAGGATGCCTTTTTGTCTTAATGACAGTGTCCTTTGTTTTACAGAAGCTGCTCAGTTTCAGGAGGTCCCATTTATTCATTGTTGCTCTTATTGTCTGTGCTACTCTAAGAGAGGCTTCCTGACTCAGCTTCAGCTGCAAAACTCTGCAGCACTTAAGAGGTCCTGCCATGAAACACTTAAATGGTGTTCATAAAAGCTGACTGCATGCTTGTTTGTTTTCAGCCATAGCAGGAAAATAGTTGTGCTGTTTTAAAATGCAGGCTTTCTGGGCCATCCTGCCAGGGCAAACTCTGACTCTTTCAGGCAGGCAGTCTGACTGAGTGTGGTCTGTGAGCTGAATGCTGCAGCTTGCTTGCTGGCAGGGACCTTGAAACGCCATAGAGTTGTGGCAATAAAAATGGCTACAACCGGTACCTCCGCCTTGAGGCTGGAAAGCTAAGGAATGGGCTAGATCTAGTCAAAGTCATGGCTTTAATCCTCTCCAAAAAGACTCATATGGTCAGAAAGAGAGCGATACAGTAAAGAGAGATTCAAAAACAAAGAAAACCTCTAAATGATTTACAGTGTGTTAAAAATATATACAGGCTAAAAGTTAAAGTTCTTAAAGTAAAAAACAAAAAAAAGAAAGAGAGTAGTTGGGTGTGGTGGTACACACTTTTAATCCCAACACTTGGGAGACAGTGGTAAATTGACCTCTGAGACTTCAAGGAGCAGAGGTAGATTGACTTCTGGTGACTTCAAGGTGTGGTAGCACACACCTTTAATCCCAATACCTGGGAGGCAGAGATCTCTGTGAGTTCAAGGACAGCCTTATTCCAGGACAAAGATATACAGAGAACCTGTTTCAAAAAGTAAAAGTAAAAATAAATGAAATAGAGGTTAAAATAAAGCTACACAAAGATGGAAAATACACAGAGAATCTTGATACTGTATGCTATCATGCTTTATTTGAATTGTTTGAATGCTGAGGAAGGAGCAATTGCTGCTAAAAGATATTTGTTTATAAATGCTGCTGAACTAATCCAACATAGATATTTTGAAAATACCTTGACTTCAGAATTTGGATCTAAGGATATGATACTTTGGAAAAGATTTCTTCTTTGTTTTCACAGAGGATGAGACCCTATGGATTGCTCCTATCCCAATATGGTATGATAGACCACATCCTCCTGAAAGGTTGGTGTGAACACTTTCAGAAAATTACTTCATTCAACTGCCAAATGAGATGAACCTCGCAGACAGGTTATACCATGAAAGACCTGAACAACAGCACCCCCATTCAGCACGAAGCAGTTTGGAGAGAAATAGCTACGTCCATATTCCCAAATATTGTTTATAAATGTTCTTTTACATTTAAAGGGGGATATGATATAGGTATGAATAATTTGCATTGGTATAAATCTTGACTTATTGATACATGTTTAAGGTCAATTTTGTTATATGTATATGTATTTCTGAT
>NW_026071000.1:0-3047 GCF_014885135.2 Alexandromys fortis
GGGGGGCTGGAGAGATGGCTCAGCGGTTAAGAGCATTGCCTGCTATTCCAGAGGTCCTGAGTTCAATTCCCAGCAACCACATAGTGGCTCACAACTTAATAACTGCTTGCCTTTATATAAGAAAGGGGGAATATGTCAGGAGCCATTTCCCCCCAATCATTACAGGAACCATCATCCTGGGGAGTCTGCAGGGAACCTCACACCCATAATTATGTTCTATTGACAGAACGCCCCTCACCCAATTAACTGTTAATCTGTTAGAGGAACCCGCCTCACATTCCAGCTATCCAGGGAACTAGGTGTGGCAACTTGTGACTTCTGGCCTACCCGGCCTAGCCTACATGACCAGGGTGGCGGGGTATAAGAAGCACTGGGAGGGATTCATGGTTAGTGATGAAAATGGTAAAGAGTCACCCACTCTTCAGGGAGAGGGGTGTGCTTCTGCTCTATAAATATAGCTGCAAGCATAAATGCAATGGCCATAAGTGGATTTTAAGTTACCAATGTGATGGCCCTGGAGACGGGGTTGGGGGAAGATGCGCACATATCTTATAGAGAAGAGGCCAGAGCTCAGGGACCGGAATCTTTTGTAAAGATTTGGTTTTAAAGACTTATTTTTATATGTGTCTGTGGAGTTTCTCAAAGTTGGAAGAGGGCATTGGATCCTCTAGAGCCAGTGTTACAGGCAGATATGAGCTACTAGATGCTAGTCCTGGGAATTGAACTCAGGTCCTCTGGAAATCTGGAAGATTCACCCTTCTCTGCAGTCCTGTAAGTTACCTTCTTAATAGTTCTACAAAGGTGTGTGTGTATGGGAGTGTGTGTGTGTGTAATAGGGTGTCTTACTTGATCACTGTCTGCTTTATTTTATTGAAGCTCGGTCTCTGAACCCCAGAGCTCACTGAGTCTAGGTAACAGAGCCAGCTTGCTTGGGATGAGACAGTTGCCATGCTGGCCTGACTTTTCTGTCGTTGCTGCCGATCCAAACTCCTGTCCTCCCAACCGAGCCATCTGCTACTTCTATTTTTATTATTCTGAATAATGAGGAACTCTGCCCTTTCTGGAGATAAACACGACAGAGGCAAGTTTGAAAAGACAGCCAGAGCTGAGGTGTGGCTCAGTGGTGAAGCACTTTCTCTACCATGTGAGAGGCCCTGAGTTCATCCCTAGGCCTAAATAAAAAAGCAAGCAAGCAAACCCAGAAGAAAGACAAAGGTGATGTTTTATAATGGCTGTGTTCAACAGATAGCTCCTGAAAGTCCTGAAAATGTAGAAATAGGCTTTCAGGAGCTGGTATAAACTGGTTTATAGGAAGGATAAGAAGATAAGAAAAAAGAACAGAAGCCGGGAGATGGTGGCGCACGCCTTTAATCCCAGCACTCGGGAGGCAGAGGCAGGCGGATCTCTGTGAGTTCGAGACCAGCCTGGTCTACAAAGCTAGTTCCAGGACAGGCTCCAAAGCCACAGAGAAACCAAAAAAGAAAAAGAAAAAAGAGCAGAAACAGAGAGAGTGACACACAGAGAGAGAACACACCTCTTGCTGCTTTTTTCTAGCAAGGAGCCAGGAAATGGGGTGTATATTTATGACTTGGGGTGGCCTTCTTTTTCTGCATTTCTTTGTTTTTGTTTGCTTGTTTGTTTTGCTTTGCTTTTGAGATGAGGTTTCTCTGTGTAGCCCTGACTATCCTGGAACTCATTCTGTAGACCAGGCTGGCCTCGAACACTCAGAGATCCACTTGCTTCTGCTTCCCAAGGGTTGGGATTAAAGGAGCACACCACCACCACCCAGCATTAACCCATATTCTCAAATCTACATTTTGCCACAAGGCCTTTTACCTTCCCTCAGTACAGCATGTCTGACTTGCTCTGAGTCTGCTGGCGAATCCCTGCCTTTTTTTCTTCCCAGGATTCTCTTTCTTAAGGAAGTTTCACCTATTCTCTCCTGCATAACTATTGCTCATTCAACTCTTTATTAAACCAATCAGAAGGCGCCTCAAGGAGAGCCACATCTTTTCAGTGTACAAAAGGATTATTCCACAACATCTGAGGGCTGTGGCTCCCATGTAGACTTAGCAGTAACCAAATCTGGTCACAGAAGGCCCTTACAGGTAAACATGGCTCTGAGGTAAACGTGCTTACCGGGCAAGCAGGAAACCCCTTAACTCATGTTATGGTAGGAGAGAACATACTCCACAAAGTTATCATCTTGCCTCCACATGTGTTCTGTAGCATGGTGCCCAAAAGAACATATGTGTGTACATGTATACACACATACAAATAATAAATAAATATCAAGATAAAATAACTAAACAGGAAGCCATGTGGTGGCCAGGAGGAAGGAAGGATGCTCTCCCCCACCCCTGGCCCCGGACACCTGCAGCAGGCAGGAGAGCTGACCCTCCTCACCAGCTGCAGCACTTGGGAGAGCAGACCCTGCACCCTGCATGGGCAGCGCAGCACAATAGAGCTGACTCTGTTGATAGGGGCATGCATGAACCAGCCCCGAAAATGAACATAAATGATCTGGTCCTGCCCCCCATATGCCGTAGGGAGGCATGGGCAAGCGAGAGATGCCCCTGCCTCTCACCACCTGTGGCAGGTGGTGTGTTCGAGCCCACAAGACTTTACAATAAATGTATGGCTGACATACCAATAGGCAGAACCCTGGGAAGTGTATGCGTACACGTCCACATAAAATCGTCTGTTTTGCGGAGCTGCAGGAACACTTGTGTTTTGGGAAAGTCGCTGTCATATCTGTAAACGCCTTGTGAAGCCATGATTCCTCCCTTCAAAATGGGATTCATTCCCGAAGCACCTCAGCAGTGTGACTTCTGCACTGGCAGCAGAATGACTTTTCCATTCCCCCACACCACGAGGCCTTAGAGCAACGATATTCACTCTTTGTTCTAACAGTCAATAGAGTCAGTCCCACAAAATTACTTGCTAACAGACCACATAGAAATGTCTAAAGAAGACAGGCACTGAGCAGGAAGGCAGCGTGCCCCACCTTTGCTAACAAACAAATCTGAGTGTCCCCAAAGCTGCTT
>NW_026071001.1:0-2947 GCF_014885135.2 Alexandromys fortis
ACACTAAGTTACCTATTATTTGATTTAATTTTCCTTCTCTCTTTTTTTAAGGAGATCTCTGGGCCTAGATAATTTTTACCCCAACCCTTTACCCTATAGAAGTAATAATCAACTCCTAAATGGTGTCCCCGGCCCTGAGGAAAAACTATGTTGGAGAGTTTATGCAAGTCAAAGAATCCAAAGCTGACACCAAAAGATTTGAAATACACACACACACACACACACACACACACACACATTATAAAGGGCAAACTCACAAAACAGGAACAAGAAGTCCAACCTCAGGTGTGTGTCCAGAGAGAGCAAGCCCTGGGTGGTGGTAGGCTGGTGGTTTTCTCTGGGTACCCAAAAGGTCATGCCTTAACCTGGTTCAACCTCTTAAAGGTCATTGAGCAAAGGAGGTTTCCCATCACTTTCTGTTTCTCTTTCTTTGCAGAATGGGCCACAAAGAACCAAACATACTCTAGAACTTACTATGGAACTAAATAGCACTTTGGATTCCTGAATGATAAAGTATTGGGTAGGAAAACCAGGGATAAGAATAAAGAAGATGAGAACTTCTTTATTAACTCCTTTAAAGCAGGAGGACGAAAGCAATAGCTGGGCCCAGGAGATCTCACATGAGCTGATGACTGTGCCAAGTAAATGTATTAAGAAGTACAGCACCATTTTTTATGACTTGCAGGGGGATATGGTCAAGGTTAATGGAGAGCTAAGTCAGACAATGTCAGCAAAGAGAACAAGTTATACTTCCAACCTAGCTGCCCAAGGGCTATTATATAACCATAGCCCAAAGAGAAGAACCATAGTCCCCATAGTTCCCAGAAGCTGCAACCTTGACTCCAATGTGGCACTGGCTCCATCATCAGACAGGCCTTGCCAAGTCCATTCCTGGACTTTGCCCTTTTATAGGGGCTTCTGAGAAAGTCTCCAGTTAGCAGGCTCCCTACCCTTGATTCTTGGTAACAAGTGCAGGAAGCTGGCTCTTTCCCTTCCCAGGTTCTTTTACTTTCCCCTGTCTGTCCATGCTGCCTCAGAAAGAAAGAGCCGATAAAGAAAGCACCAATGAGCTCCGTGCAGTGGACCATGCCTGTAATCCTAGCACTTGTATGGCTGAAGCAGTACGCCCAAGAACTCAAGGTCAGAGCAGGCTACAGAGTGAGTTCCAGGTCTTCCAGGTCATGATGGGCAACAGTGGGAGAGAACTTGTTTCAAAAACAACAACGACAAAACTACTACAGACATTTACAAACATCATTTTCAAATAAAAAATAGTATTCAGAAATTGAGTGTTCATGATACTATGATGTCAAAGTTGTCAAGTAGACAGGAAACTAATAGAAGGGATGAAAATTTAAAATTAATGCTAATAAATAATCACAAACCGTTCCGACAGATTTCAGGAATGGAAAGAAAGCAGAATAACTCCGAGACAGTATATAATCAGTAAAAAAAAGAAAGTGGGGCTGGGGGAAGAGGAAAAAAGTACCTTGTAAGGAGTGGGGTGACATGGAATGAAGCCATAGCCCAGATGTTTCCAGACACAATAAAGAGGCATAGAATATGACAAGGGAAGGGCCAAAGGACGTGGGAGGCAGTCAAGGAAGGACTTGAGTTCTAAGAAGGTCTGCTCCTGGAAGGTGGGGGTGTGGTGGAGTAGAAAGACGGGTATAGCCGAGAAAACGCGAGCAATGCTGTGGGAGCGAGTGTAGGTGTGAGCAGACAATCACACCGGCGCGGCCGTGGGAATAAATGGACATGCGGCACTATTGCTTTCGGTTAACTTTCACAGCAGCCTCAGGAACTCGGAATCTTGCTGCTCTCCTGCTCAGAGGCTGAGCACGTCCCGGTTTTTAGGAGCGGAGCTGTGACTCTGCCAAGGACTCCCCTGCTCTACGTTACCTATCATTATCATAAACCAGGCAAGGCATGTTTATGACCGAAGCGTATTAAAGCCTTGACCCTTTTCTTTGGGCAAGAGAAACGACTGTAAGTTTTTAGAACAAGGGAGATGAAACTACCTGGTATTGTAGGAAGATTCCTACAGCAGAGTGGTAAATAATGGGGAAACAAACATAATTTAGGTTAACTGATCGAAATCGATTGTCTAAGCAAAAATAAGTCAGAGAGCCAGGCAATTAAGCATGGCCTTCCTTAAGTCTGATGCTTATCTTCCTCAACCTGTAATTCTGGAGCCTGGTGGGCATCCAGACAACCTCTTAAATTACATTCATCATGTTAAACCCTCATCAAACTCTTCATCCCTTTTTATTTTACATATATAAAACCAAACCTGTTCCTTCTTGCAGATCCATTTACAAATCTTGTTTTCTGAAACGTCCTGTCTAAGACTTGAGTAAGGAACATAATGGATTCCTGAAAAGATAGCTATAGCATTTGGCCCCTCCTTAATGGCTAGGCTATATTTCGAAATATCTATATTCTGACGCTGGTTTGTTTGTTTTGTTTGGATTCATGGTATAAATGATGAAAGAGAGTTAACAGGGCAGCACCTAAATAGTTTAGCACCTAAGTCTGTTTGGCAGGATTCCCACCCTGAAATTTCTCTGATTGAAGACACTCAAAGAGCCTCAAAGCAAACATATAGTCTTAGAGGTGTGGGGACTGGGGCTGTCTCTAGAGTCAGAGCCTACTACACCGTGTAGCCTTTACCTTCCAGGCCATGTGCTAGGTAAAAAAAAAAAACTACAGATCTCAACCAGGATCAGCGACCAGGCCAGGTGTATCTGATGCAGGGATGTTGCTTGAGACATGAGAGATTATAGGATGCTCTGAGTTCTGCAGTGGTCTCTCTCTGTCTCTCTGTCTCTCTCTGTCTCTCTCTGTCTGTCTCTCTCTCTGTCTCTCTCTCTCTCTCTCTCTCCCCCCCTGTCTTTCTTTCTCTGTCTCTGCCATACACACACATACACACTCACATATACTCTCA
>NW_026071002.1:0-3047 GCF_014885135.2 Alexandromys fortis
GACCCACGATGGACTTAGGCTAGAATCTTCCCGGTAAGCGCACCTTGGGGTGCTTACACACATTATTAGAAATGGGCTAGTCCAGGTGCAAGAATTAGCCTAGAAGAGGCTAGATAAAAATGGGCCAAGCAGTCTTTAAATGAATACAGTTTGTGTGTTGTTATTTCGGGTATAAGCCAGCAGGCGGCCGGGGTGCTGGGGACGCAGCCCCGCCGCTCCTATTCCAACATTGGAGCACACACCCATAATTATACTTGATCAACTGATTATAGTTATTAACCACATTCACACAATACCTGCATGGCAATCCGTAGGTTACTATTTGATTAAATAGCATATATCCTAGCCAAGTTGGCAGACAACTAGCCATCACATACGCCAAGTCCAGAAACTCAGAAAAACCTGAGAAAAACAATCCATTTTGTAAAGGAAAACGTTATACTAAATCTTTACAATATAAAATATCCATAAAGACAATTTCATATAGACAGTGGTAATAATAAAACAACAAAATTTCAATTATGAGGATGGCTTCTTTTGAAAACTAAAACTCAACTAACTTCAGTTTCACTGTTGCAGGAACAATTACTGTTTTACATCAATTTGGTGTTTGAAATTTAGTACATAACTCTTGATATCAGGTTATGCCCTACTTACTATGTTTTCAAGAGGGGGTTGCTTTTCAGTTTGTGAGTATTTTACCTTCATGTGTGGAAATGCACTATTTGCATATCTATTGCCACAGAGACTGAAAGATGGCCTCAGGTGGTCTGTAACTGGAATTATAGGTGGTTGTCAACTACCTTGTGGGTGCTTATAACCAAACATGGGGTCCTCTGAAAGAGCAGCTCTTAACCACTGAACAAAGCTCCATCCCCTATGCTCTATTCTTCAATACTCCACATTGTATAAAAACAGATTGAAGGCATAAGTCACGAACAATGCCACACCAGTTTGGAGTTATGATTAATAGGGTGGTATTTATTTAAAGGGGAAAAAACTTACAGATCACCGTCCCAGACAACAGCCATCTGCACAACCAGGAAGGGAGTCTAGTCACCTGCGGAGCAGGAAGTGAAGAGAGCAAGCAGAGGAAGTAGCCGTTTTTTTAAAGGGAGAGAAACCACACCCCAATGGGCTGGTATCACAGCAGCTATTGGTTGGAGGGGTGGAAGGACCTCCCGCAACAACAGATTATTAAAGCAGTGCATTGCACTGGGAGACTCAACAAGAAGGACCCAGAAACTCGGAGAACCCAGAAACTGCATCATCTGTCAGGCACCACCTCCCTAATCCAATACAGACTGACAAGTAAATTCTGGGAATAGGAAGAGAGCTACTCTCTAAGTTTATTGGGGTGAAATGAAACTAGGGACACATGGAACCCTAAAAACAAAACCAAGTAGGGAAACCTGAGCCAAGCACTTAATGGACACACCAGACCAAAGTGATGTGATTCTTTGCGTGAAAGACCTTGGCTGGTGAGAGACAGACTTGCCACGCAGACAGAGATTTCATGGGAAGTTTTATTAAGAGAAAGGGAGTGGAAAAGGGAGGAAGGGGAGGGAAGAGACTGGCCTCTGGGGACGGGAGTGGCAGAAAAGGAGAGAGATACAGAGAGGAAGAAGAGGTAGAAGTAAGCGGAGTTTCACTTTTTAAAGGGACAGGATACTGCCTGCCCTGCATGCAGGGGTGACACACTGCAAGATTCCCAAGCAGCGTGGCCAGGTGTACCAGGATGCTGACATCCATCCCTTCTTTATTTATAAAAAAAAAAAAAGTGAGGAGTTAGGCATGGCGAGTTAGGAAAATGAGGGCCCCGAGTTCTCGAGACTACTTCCTACTGATTTGTGGGTCATCAACCATCTTTCAGGAATCTGAGAAATTTGGAGTGTTAGCCACATCCTGGAGTAGCTAGTTGTTTCACTGCTGACCAGGCTCTGTGGAACCATCAGGCACATCTTGGACCTGGCAAGATGTTGGCAGAGCAGAGGACAAGGTTAAGTTTAGGGAAAATTTTTCTGGTAATTGAGGGAGGGGAGTGTCAAGACCAGGAAAAGTGGGGAGGCTTGGGTTGTTTAGGTCCTAGTAATTGGAGGGTGCTTCTGACCTGTTCAGGGTGAATCCAAGTCGACTTTCTGGAACGTACAAGAATTTCTTTGAGATTGTGAAAACAAAGTTTTAGACACATTAGAACCAGCAGTATACTCATGCTAAAAGTGATTTTGGTTGAAAACATTAACATTCTTCCTTCTTTACAGAAAACTCTGACAGATGTTTCTAGCACAATGAAAAGCACCTTTGAAGTCTATAGTTAGGAAACAACCAAAGAGAATTTAAAATCTTGATCTTGTAGTTATGATCGGATAGTGGTATAGTATGGTGTTTAGTACTCTGTCAGAGTTGGATTAATAGGTTGCCGGAATTCCATCAATTACTGTTAAGACTGTGAACTTTTTGTAGTCTTAATATAACAGCAGCATAATGAAAGTGAAATCTGGAACATGTTTTATTCTTCCAAATGTCTCAGATCACTTGCCTTTGCCATCACTTAAGATTTTTATAATCAGACCTTCGCAACTTGCATTAACACACCTTAAGTTACTTTCTTGTACCCTAAAACATTCTGGTTCTCAGACCTTAATATATCTTAAGGCACTTAGACCCTCAAAACTTGCATAGACTTTTATATCCTCAGACCTTTTTAAAAACTTTACAACTTAAACTTTTATATCTTAGAATGATTTTTTTTTTATCAAGAGACCTAGTAGCATTAGAAGAAGCAAGGCTTGATTTTTACATATAAAATGAGCTAACAAGCTGGCTATAGCCTTGTGGAAGGATCTATTTGTCGATGCTGCTAAGCTGGCAAGTTATAGTTAACCTAGCCATCAATACTGTCAGAAATCCCAGAAGGATAAATAAATTATACATAAGTACAGATCAAGCAGTTTCCAAATCTATTCAAAATGATAGAAACCAGTCCATACCCACTTAGCCATACCCAGGTCTCTATAGTGTTGGTGGCAGAAGTATCAGAATAACAG
>NW_026071003.1:0-2991 GCF_014885135.2 Alexandromys fortis
TCTCCAGCATAAGTTGTCATCAGTGTTTTTGATCTTGGGCCATTCTTAGAGTTGTAAGATAGAATCTCAGAGTTGTTTTGATTTGCATTTCTCTGATGATGCTAGTAGTATTTTTTAAATAAGTAAAGTTATTAGAAATGGAAAGTTTTATTTCCTTTTTAAGTTCATTATTAAGTTTACTCTTAAATTGAGAGCATATTTATATTTCAAGTATAGACTAGTATTTCATACAACATGTATGACTACTAATGTGTCACTAAATATATATTCTGAAGGCACAATTACACTGAATATCTTTTCATAAAAGAAAAATATGACAAAAGATTTTCTGATATGATTATTAAAATTATACAGATACCAAAGTTAAAAATTTATTACCTCAAATTTTACAATAAGGTATTTTCCCAACCTCCAAATGATACTGTGGTAGAGTACACCAAACCCAATGACAATATACAGGGTTTGAAATGAATACGTGTAATAACTTTGCTCAATTGACATCCATTGGGAAGATCTCCAGGAAATTTGAACTTAAGTATAATAGATTTTATGAACTTTTTTCTTCAAAAGAAGTTGTCCTAACACAGATGTAAGCTGCATTATATTGTATTGTTAAGAAATGGCAGTTGAAATTTTAAACAATAAAATATCTTTGTAACTCTTGTTGAATGTTTACCAGGCATTTAGAATTCGAAAATGATAAACAATGAATTAGGAAATCTTCTCTTTTGCATAATTTCAGGGTCTTTATTTAGGTCTGAGGAATATATAACTGATATCAGAAAGCAATAAATGTTTATGTGCAGATCATATAAGTTTGCATGACAGATCTGAACTGAGTTTGGTATCATTATTATCTACAAGATGGTAGTGGGAAAGAATACACAAAATTCAATATATATTGAGATATTGGTATGAAATGATGAAAAAAAAGAGGAAAAATTGAAAAAGAATAACAAAATGAAAAATTTACACTTGCAATTGTATCATTAGTTAATGACAATCTCAATAAAGTACTAAGAATTCCTAATCATATATTTCAGTCACTCAGACAATTCACAATATAACCAAACACTACAATGAAACACACTTATTTTCTGAATTCTTTGTGTATTTAGTCCACATAATGGAGAAACTATTTTTTGAGAAATTATTGAGAAACGGCTAAGTGTCCTCAACTTCAACCACAAAGAAATCAGAGTAGGTAAATGAATAATTGGAGGCCATCTTGGTCTGTGACATGAGACTATACTAGTGAAGAAATGAATGAATGAATGAATGGATGGATGGATGGATGGATGGATAAATAATCAAACAAACAAATAAATAAAGTCGTGGGAAATTTAAGATGAGAAAATACTGTATTTCAAAGTCTAGACAAAGAAAAATGTACTTTGCCTGAAGAGTGTTATTATGGAAAACTAGATATCCATATCAGCTTTAGTGTAGTAATTTTGCTTTCACTCTTTTGCTCTCATTCTTTTTTAAAACTTTTATTCTTTTTTAAAAAGAAAACAAACTATCTTTTCTCATTATACATACCAATCCAAACTCCCACACCCTCCCCTCCCCCCTCCACATATCCCCCATTGCCAACCCCATCCACTCCTCAGATAGGGTAAGGCACATTGCATTAGAAAATATCTTGGAGTAATTCCAACCAAACAAGTGAAAGGCCTTTATGACAAGAATGTCAAGTCTTTGAAGAAAAACATTGGAGAAGACATGAAATCATTGTCCATGGGTCAAAAGGAATAATGTAGTAAAAGTGTCTCTCTTACCAAAGCAATATACAGATTCAATAAAATCAGCATTAAAATCCCAAAGCAATTCTTTACAGACCTTGAAAAGACAATACTTAATTTTATATGGAAACCAAAAATCCAGAATTGCTAGATCAATGAACTTCCAGAAGTATAACCATCCTTGATTTCAAGTTTTACTACAGCCCTATAGTAATAAAAAAAATAACATGGTATTAACATAAAACCAAACTAGTGGATGAATATAATCAAATTGAAGTTTCAGACATAAATCCACATGTCTTGGGACATGCAATATTTGACAAAGACTTCAAAATTACACAATAGAAAAAACAAAGCATCTTTAACAGATACTATTGGTAAAAGTGAATATTAGTATGTTAGAAAAATATCTATCATCCTGAACAAAATTCTCTGTATTTACTTTCATCTGGTACAGGAAGAAACCTTTGAAACTTAAGAACCATATTTTAGCATGAATTATTTTACTTTAATCAGTTCCCTTTACAACCTGACAGCAGTTTCCACTCCTTCCTTTCTTCACAGTCCACTGTCTCACCTCATCTCTGCCTCCCCCAATCTACTCCTTCTCCATTTCTATTTAGGAAAGGGCATTCCTCCTATTCTTATCTACAACAAATGGTGTATCAATGGTGGCACACACCTTTAATCCCAACACTGAGGAGGCAGAAGGCAGAGGAAGGTGGATCTCTATGAGTTTGAGGCAAGCCTGGTCTATAAGAGCTAGTTCCAGGACAGGCTCCAAAGCTACACAGAAAACTTGCCTCACCCACTCTAAAAACAAACAAACAAACAAGCAAAAATCAAAAACAAAAACTAAAAACTCACCAGAAACAAAAGAACAAACAAAAAACTCCACAAAAAAATGATATATCAAGTTGTAAGGCTAATCACCTTGCCCTATATTAAAATTAAACAAGACAATCCATTATGAGAAATAGTGTCCCAAAATCCAGCAGCAGAGTCCTACAAAAGGAGGACTCTGTTCCCAATGTTAGGGAGTCCCACAAAAAGATAAAGCTACACTGCTGTCACATATATGAAGAGGACTTAGGTGAATCCCAGGCAAAGAACCCTATCTTTAACAGAAGAAAACAGTGATGGTTTTCAGCTGTGAGCCTTAATCTTTAAAGACAGAACAATCTACTTTGCCCGAATAGAGAATTGCATTAGAAATGAGAATCAAGGTGAGAAAGTTAAAATTTGA
>NW_026071004.1:0-2983 GCF_014885135.2 Alexandromys fortis
GTTGCTCCCCTCTTCAGGACCCATCCAAGTTCCTGATCCATAAGAGCCCTCTCCACTGGTAGTGGCGGTGTGTGTGTGTGTGTGTGTGTGTGTCTGTGTGTGTGTGTCTGTGTGTGTCTGTGTGTGTAATGGGAAGACTAGAGTGGGATCTTTGTCTACATGGTTCCAGGAGGGTTTTAATTCATGGTAGATATGGCTTTCCAGGTAAGACTTGCTATGGAATGAATGTCAAATACCATGGTGTAAGTTAACTTTACATAGTTTACCTATTTAAAGAAAAGAAGTACAATAATCTCAGTGATTGCTTAAAATGAGACATGCCTAGGTTTGTCACTGGAACATTAAAGAAGGGGTAGCAATAAAAACATATGTATACCTACAGCTTTAAAATCCAAAATGGAGAGAAACACTGAATAACTACTGTCAAATTTTAGATGGCATTCTCACTTATGAATTCCAAGGTTCCTTAAATGAGCATCTGATTCTTGATCTTTCTCAGAAAATTTATTATCTCTCTGTACTAAAAATTCTAAAAGAACTAAATAATATTGGTCATTGTGGTGGTTTAAATAGTATGACCCCCCCAAAATAAAAAAAATAAATAAATAGTATGACCCCCCCCAATAGACTCATGTGTTTAATTGTTTGATCCATAGTAAGTGGAAATATTAGAAAGTATAGTCCTTGTTGAAATAGGTATGGCTTTGTTGGAGGAAGTGTGTCACTATCTAGGTCACTATGAGTTTTGCTATGCTCAAGGCATACATATTGTGGCACACAGTCTCCTTCTGCTGCCTCTGGATCAAGATATAAGACATTTTCTTTTTCAGTACCATGTCTGCCCACATATTTCCATCCCTTTCACCATTATGATAATAGACTAAACCTCTAAAACTATGAGCTACTTCCAGTTAAATGTGTTCCTGTGGCCATAGTTTTTCTTCTCAACAATAGAAACCCCAAGACAATCATATTCAAAATATTTAAATACATGAAAAATAAAATGAAATGATGATAATGAATTAGCACTTATTGAGTCTATTACATAAATAATTGAATTAATTTATTTTAAAATTACTCAAAGATAAAGTAATGTTAGAAAATGAAATTAGAAAGAAAGAATTTAGTAAGAAAATGATAAAGGTAATTTGTATATTAGAATAATAAATTAAAGGACACTGAACATTTTTAAAATTTGTTTAAAATAGTAGAAAAGTTTTCCTTAACATCAAGATAAATCAAAGATAGCCTCGAATTATCTACCCACAAATTATAGTCAGCTTTTTAGATTTCATTAGGAGATTAAGGCTCTTAAGCACAAATAAAAAAAAAAAAACTAAGTATGCTCAAATTGATTATATTAAATGGCTTAATATTTATTCATAGCTTATTTACATATTTAAAATTATCTCTATTATTTGTTCTATGCTTTAAATACTTAATATAAAGTATTCATTTTTAGAGAGACATATGCTGGAGCATTTTCTGCTTTACTGGTACAGGTACACATGTGATGGCTATAACTTCCAGGAAATGTGTGATTACTGAATCAACCTTTCCCAAACTTAAAGCACCTGCCCATTAAAAACATGAATATATATCATTTGTTCATTGTACATATTTTAGTTTTCCAAATTCTTCAAAAGTAACATATACATCTGACTATTTCATTTCTTTGAGCACCCTTTAGATTACTTTCTGCTGGTAGTCATATTTGGTTGTATTAATAACAAGTAGGACATTTTCTTATAATCTACTTGGTTTGTTGCCATATAATGGAAAACTTATTTTTAAATCCTTTGTTATTGACATATTTTTTATGAAATTCTGAGGCTTTCAGCACATTTTCAATTAATAATTAACCAATTTCTACATTACCTTGTGCTAGAGGATCTTGCAGACCCATATGGGAGCAGATGTGTCTTATGTAAATGGGATGATGCCTATTCCTGATTGTAACTTGTACCTGAATAAATAATGATGTCAAGTCTGTATCATTTTTAAAAAGTCAGCATTTTCAGTATGCAAAGCAACTTATTTTACATATTATAAATTGTTAACTATGTTGAGAGATTCTTTAAAATTCCTTAGTACCATGAGAATAGCATATAATTCAACAGAATCATAAGGGCTTTTATCCATTTTATTCAAAGTTTCTGATTTGTAACATGCCTTTCCTGATTGATTTGTATTAGTATATAATGTAGGGGCTCCATTTGTTGGTGTGTCTCATACAATACAAGGAAGGATATGGTTAGCACTCTTTATATGTCAATTTTCTTGCTTTTGGATAGTTCTTAAGCTCTCCTTAAAAAAAAAATCCCTACAAGCTCCTTGACATGGTTCACTTTCTTCCCATAAATTTCCAATCTCAAGACTATTGAAAAGTACTATCATTTCTGCTGGATCTATTCCTGCTAATTGATGAGGGGAGCAGAGAAAATTGTAGAGCTCAATAAAAAAAATAAAAATGTAAATTAAAAAAAAACTAAAAAAAAGTAACTTGGGAGATTTTCCATATAAGTTTTTAATTTTTACTCTGCTCATGTAGTTATAGGATAGCTTCTAAGTTAATATTTTCCCTTTCCATTAAAATTCCTATAAAAGAAATGGACATTTTTTAGATTAATGTCATATAATAAAATTAAATCAAGATCAGGTTATCAACTTAAATAGACCTATAAGTCACAAGGAAATAGAAGCTGTCATCAAAAACTTTCCAACTAAAAAAAGCCCAGTACATTTTGTACAGAATTCTATCAGACCTTCCAAGAAGAACTCATACCTAAACTGCTTAATGTGTTCCATATTATAGAAATGCAAGAGTCATTGCCAAAGCCTTTTTATGAAGTTACAGTTACCCTGATACAAAAACCACATAAAGACTCAAACAAGAAAGAGAATCACAGGCCAATCTCACCCATGAACATTGATGTAAATATTCTCAATAAAATACTGGTAAAATAAATACAAGAACACATCA
>NW_026071005.1:0-3047 GCF_014885135.2 Alexandromys fortis
TTCTGTTGCTCATCACCTTAAACACAGTCCTGTTTGAGGTTAGGGACTCACATCTGGACTTCTGTCCATACCCTTGCATGCAGGGATGCTTTGGGGGAATAGGGCTGAGTGTTCTTCATTGTGCTTACATTTTCTTTTCTAACTGTTTATGGGCCTCACAGTTCCTTCATCTGTCCAGTTATCATGTATTCCTCTGTGTCTCATTGGTTGTAGCTCATATTTTATTAAACCTTGTTGATATTTTTTAAAGGTAATTTATAAATCATACTCCCGAAACTTTGTCTAAGAAATGTCTGTTTGTTTTAAAGGATTCTCCAGACACTCACTCAGTTTCTAGCTCTGCTTCGTGGTAGCACATTTGACTAGCTTCTGGTAGACAGAAAACAATGATGTACCCACCTTCAAAAGTGCTTACAACAAAACTGTGGCTTGCCCATGGTTCACTTCACCACCCATCTTCAGAATCCTTTTCACTCGGTGCTGGGCACCAACTACCATCGCTGCAGTACAGCCCTGTGCCATTTTTGCATAGTGTGATGAGGACCTGGGAAGGATTTGGTGGTTCTCATTACTCCCATTTTAATAGTTTCCCCTTATTTTTCATTTGCTTCTGATCACTGAAGTTCATCCCTGAGAAATAGTGTTAAAGAAAAATAATTTCCCTCTTCTGTGAATCTCCCAGACCCATCCCTTTTCATCCATCTATTTCACATCTGGGGTAAAGTACTTACTATAACTTCTGTCAATGTTTACAGCTTCATCTTGCTCTTGTATATAAAAATGTGGTGTCTATAGAATCAACAAGCAGCAGCTGTGAGTGATTGTGGTGACCACAGATCCTGCTGGTGGCCTCAAATCTACAAGTACTGATGAAAATCAAATACACTATCGAGAAAGAAATTTTAAAAGAAAAGAAGGTAAATATTCACCTGTCTCTGTGTCATGGTAAAATGTATGAACTCATCCAGGAGTGGCGGTGCACAATTGTAATCCCAGCACTTGGGAGGTAGAAACAGGAAGATCAGGCGTGTGGGGCTGTCCTTAGCCACACAGGAAGGTCAGCCTGGTCAACATGAGACCCTGTTCTTAGAAAGTAATTTATAAATCTCCCCAATCTTCTCTCATAACTTCAAAGGATTGTTTTGGTCCATTTTGATATTTTGCTACTCCATATGATCTTGGGAGGAGAATTTCTTAGTAGGCAAGGAGTTTAAGCTCTTGTGAAACAGTAGGAGAAGACATGGTGGAGAATATGAGAGTCACCCAGGGGGAGAATGCAGAATCTTCCTGGGATGAGCAAGATGAGCCCTGGTGCAACTGTAGTTGACAAAAAAGGCCCAAAGGATGTACAAGACAGGGCTGGGACTGAGTGTTCCTTTTGGTGCAGTATTGTGAAATCGCTCTTGCTCTCCAGGACACTTTCGTTTAAACAGTGGGGTTGGGTCACCTAAGTCAGTACTTTAAAATGTTGTACTTGATGCTGGCGATGGGAGCAAAATGAGGATTTGGGGCCTAGGGGTCAAACCCAGTTGGATTTCAGGCTAAAACCCCCACCCTCCATTCAAACAGCAGGTGAATTCACCACAGTTTCCTAAATTAAGAAAAGGGGAACAAAGAGGAAAAACATGAAGCAGGGAGGGGTTTTGGAACACTAACAGAAAATAAGAGGGATTTTGTAGAGATCATACTGGGACTGGAATTTTAGCTTGAGGGAAATGCGCGGCTTGGTACTGGATGTTCCAGGCAGAAAACCAGATCTGTGCAATGTTGTGCAGGCTAAACTGGGGAACTGTTTTGAATTTCCCAGTAAATACTAACGAGAAACTCAACTTTTAAGTAGACACCACATGTTTTACAAAGAAGCCATACCAACCCAGGCTAAAGCAAAGGTGCCACCCAACATACACACACGCCTAGGGAAGCCACCTTGGCTGGTGGGTTGCCCAATCTGAACCCCTTGATGAGATCTACTTAGAGAAAAACAAAATCGAAGGATTTGTATAAAATAGTTGCCAGAGAAATTATGTTGGCAGCAGGTAAGGCCTATCAGAGAGACAATCAATAGATAAAAAGTTATGAGTAATCAGATGAAAGTCTACTAAACATTTAAAAAGTAAGGGTTCTCCCTAGCGTCACGGACACAGAGAAAGCTGTTTTGTCAGCTATGGAGTCAGACATGAAAATGTGAACAGTGTAAACAGAGTACTTTAAAATAATATAATAGATTAAGATACAATTGCATTTCTCATGTAAGAGAACGCTCTGAAATTAGTCAATGCAGACTGGCAGTAGCCATCGCTCTGTTCGAGTAAGTGGCATAGACGAGGGGAGAAGGCAACAGATCTTTTTCTATCTCCCACTGAGCTAGACCTTCATTGAAAAACTCTAACTGCAAGGAGAAGAACGATAAGCCAGAACCGTAATTTGTTATTAGTGCACTTTTCTTCTGTTGCTAAAGCAAGAAAGAACACTTGAGTATAAACAGTAGCGGTGCTGTGTCGGGACTGTAGAGTGGGATTATCCATTCTGAAGTAGCTATCAAAGCATTCACAAATTAATAAGCAACTCTCGTCTAAGGTGAAGGGGGGAAGAGGGTAGAGTCACTCTAGAGACTATATGAGCAGAATGAAAGTCTAGGTTTCTAAAAGCCCTTAAGCTGTAGCTGCCTCCGTTGTCCAAGAATGGAAAATACCATACCTTTTTCTTTACACACACACACACACACACACACACACACACGGGAGGGGTTCTCATTTTGCATTGATTTAAGAATCACAAAGTCAAATATGCTGCTTTGTAATTTATACTTCTTCTTTAATAGTGATAATTCAACACAGCTTTACATAAATCTACAGGTGACCAAAGAATACTGAGAGCAGAAGAAATAGTCTTCTCCAGGGGTGAGCGCCCAGCTAATTGTCCAATACCAAATAATAGCTGATGTGGGAGTGATTTCTTATTAATAAAGAAACTGCCTAGGCCCCTTGATAGGCCAACCCTTAGGTGGGTGGAGTAAACAGAACAGAATGCTGGGAGAAAGAAACTGA
>NW_026071006.1:0-2986 GCF_014885135.2 Alexandromys fortis
CAGATACAGATACAGATACAGATACAGATACAGATACAGATACAGATACAGATACAGATACAGATACAGATACAGATACAGATACAGATACAGATGCGGATACACTTACGGACACGGGTACAGGTACGGATACAGATACAGATACATATGTAGATACAGATACAGATGATACAGATGCAGATACAGATATGGATACAGGTGATACAGATACAGATGATACAGAAACAGCTACAGATGATGCAGATACTGATACAGGTAGAGGTGATACTGATACAGATACAGATGATACAGATACAGATATAATTACAGATATAGATATAGTAGAGATACAGATGAAGATACAGATACAATTACAGATATATAGTAGAGATACAGATCATATGTATACCACCAACAACAATCTGTGATGCCTTGTCAAGTCTAGATTTTTGACAAGTCCTGTCTTGTACACAAAGGGGAACTTTTGTGACATAGGGCTGCTTCAGGTGGGAAAGCAAGCATCTTCCTGAATTGCCAAGCCTAAGAACAGAGCAAACCAGGATACTGCCTTGGGCAGGTCTTCATAGCCACAATGGCTTTAAAAAATTTATTGTTCTATATGTGTATGTGTGTATTTGAGAACAAGTACAGTACAGTGCACCACATGTGTTCAGGTGTTTGAGGAGTTCAGAAGACTTTGAACTTTTCTGAAACTGGAGTTAGAAGCAGTGGTGAGCTGCCAGACAACAGCTCTTGCAATTAAGTACCCAGCAACATGTTCTCTTAAGGCCCGGGCCAACTTTACCCACATCACAATGACTTCTTGGTTGAGCCTCCTACATTGTTTCTTGGTAAGTAGCCTCTACTGCCCCAGAGTGCAAACCACCAGCAGAGCTATTCTCCATACCTGCTAGAGCAAGGATGCCAACACAATAGTTAAACAGCCAGTTTTCCGACATCCACCCTCACAACCGGCTGGTAGCCAGCTCTGCTGAAGTACAGCAAACCCATGTTTACAAGCACAGGAACTGAGGTATTCTTTCCAGTGCACGTTTATTAATATGTATCAAAAGGAATTCTGGTTTCATTTCTCTCTTCAGTCCTGGAGATCATTAAGTGAAGTCCTGGCTCAGGACCTCCAGGATAGTAATCAGAAATTTTGAAATATTTGATCAAAACAGTGTTTATGTTCACCACACATTTGCTTTGTTTTTTAGTCCCACTTGTTAAAAATTTTTGAGAAATTCAATTTATATATTTTTAATTTAGTTTATTGCTTTTAATTGACCTATACAGTTTCCCCAAACCCTTCTTTCCTCCCTCTTTCTTTCTATTCTCCTCCTGGCCCATCCATGCTCCCAATTTACTCAGGAGGTCTTACCTTTTTTTTTTCTTTCTTAGAGAATACATGTATTTCTCTTTTAGGGTTTTCTTTGTGGTCTGGGTTATCTAGGGTTGTGGATTGATTGGAGGCTGGTTATCATTTGCTTTATGTCTAATATCCACTGATGAGTGAGTACATATTATATTTGTCTTTCTGAGTCTGGATAATCTAACTCAGGATGGTATTTTCTAGTTTCATTCATTGGCCTGCAAATTTCAAGATGTCAATACTTTTTACTGCTGAATAGTACTCCATTGTGTAAATGTATCACGTTTTTCTTATCCATTCATTGGCTGAGGAGCATCTAGATTGTTTCCAGGTTTTGGTTATTATGAATAATGCTGTTATGAACATAGTTGAGCAAATGCCCTTGTCATATGATTGAGGATCCATTGGTATACGCCCAAAAGTGGTATTGCTGGGTCTTGAGGTAGATTGATTCCTAATTTTCTGAGAAATCACCATGTTGATTTTCAAAGTGGCTATACAAGTTTGCACTCCACCAGCAATGGGGGAATGTTCCCCTTACTCCACATCCTCTCCAGCATAAATAGTCATCAGTGTTTTTAATTTTGGCCATTCAGACAAGTGTAAGACAGTATCTCAGAGTTGTTTTGATTCATTTCTCTGATAGCTAAGGATTTTGAACATTTCCTTAAGTGTTATTTTGACTTGAGATTCCTCTATTGAGAGTTCACTGTTTAGCCCTGTATCCCATTTTTATTGGATTATTTGTTATTTTGATATCTAGTTTCTTGAGTTCTTTACAAATTTTAGAGCTCAGCCCTCTGTCTGAGGTGGGGTTGATGAAGATCTTTCCCTATTCTGAAGGCTACAGTTTTTTCTTGCTGACCATGTCCTTTGCTTTACAGAAGCTTCTCAGTTTCAGGAGGTCGATTTATTAATTGTTTCTCTCAGTGTCTGGGCTACTGGTGTATATTTAGAAATGGTTTTCTGTGCCCATACATTCAAGGCTACTTGGCACTTTCTCTTTATCAGGTTCAGTTTGGCTGGATTGATGTTGTGGTCTTTGATCCATTTGGACTTGAATTTTGTGCATGGGCATAGATATGAATCTATCTCCATTTTTTTGCATGTTGACAACCAGTTTTGCCAACATCATTTGTTGAAGATGTTTTCTTTTTTCCATTTTATATTTTTTGCTTCTTTGTCAAATATCAGGTATTAGAGATGTATGATTAACATCGGGGTCATTGATTTGATTCCACTATTCCTCCCGTCTGTTTTTATGGAAATACCAAGTTGTTTTCATTACTGTAGCTCTATATAGAGCTTGATGTCAGGGATGGTGATGCCTTCAGAAGTTCCTTTATTGTATAAAATTGTTTTGGCTATCATGGGTTTTTTTTTGTTTTCCATATGAAGTTGAGTATTGTTCTTTCAAGGTCTTTGAATAATTGTGTTGTGTTTTGATGGTTATTGAACCTGTAGATTACTTTTGGTAAGATTGCCATTTTTACTATATTAATTCTACCTATATAAAAACATCTGACATATTTTCATTTTCTTTTTTTCTTTTCAATTAATTTATTTAAGATTTCTGCCTCCTCCCCGCCACCACCTCCAATTTCCCTCCCCCTCCCCCGATCAAGTCCCCCTCCC
>NW_026071007.1:0-3050 GCF_014885135.2 Alexandromys fortis
TGTCTGTATGTCTGCAGGCCAGAAGAGGGCACCAGATCTCATTACAGATGGTTGTAAGTCACCATGTGGTTGCCGGGAATTGAACTCAGGACCTTTGGAAGAGCAGGCAATGCTCTTAACCACTGAGCCATCTCTCCAGCCCCGATCCCCACAATCTTAAACAGCTCCAACGCCATTAAAATATCCAAAGTCCCCTCTGATCCTTAAGACAGAATATTGTCTTGTGACATCTTGTAAAATTTAAAAAAAAAACAAAGTAACTTTTTCAAACATACAAGGACACTGGATTTTTCCCCCATTTAAAAAGTGAGGAATGTGACTTGCTGTGTTCCAGCCCCCAACTTGGGCAGGCATTCCTACTCACATACAGATTACAGCAGCCAGAAGAACACTTAGGCTACCAGTCCATGAAATTTCTCCATTTCTTTAGTTTCCAGAGACATAATCCCCTAACAAAAGTCCAGCCACCACCCCCAACTGGGTGTGAATCCTTTGCTCAAGAGCAGGCTATGCTAGCCAGAAGGAAAGGTACTTGAACTCAGACAAAGACTCCCTGTTGAAACAGAGTCCACACCAGACATTAGAAATCCAGGCAGACTGCCCACCCATGGATCTCCTCCACTCTTTGAATAGCTCCCCAAACATTATCCCTACTCCCACCTGCCTTCTTGTCACTGTGTCCTAGCTCCCAACATGGGTGGAGATACTGTTTGTAAAAAAGAAACATGAGCTGTGAGAGGTCCATGTAGGCCACAGACATCCCCACTCTCAAAGTTCCCCACACCACACTGTCCCCCATCCCTCCTTCATATTTCCCCAGCCCCCAATTTGCGCAAAGACTCCCTGAAAGCCTGACAGAACCCAGACCACACCTGTCACCAGATTTCCAGCTGCAAACATGATCGTGGGGAACCTCTGTTGAACCACAGGCTACAGAGACCAGAAGAACAAAGAGCAAATAGAAACCAAAAAATAAACATCAATTCAAAAGAGACAAAATGAGAAATATAAATGTAGATTCATAATCATCACAAACCCAGCTACATAGAGGGCAGCTTAAGAAGCAAACAACAGCCAGGGCAATCCGTCTTCATCAGAACCCAACTATCTTACTACAACAAGCCGTCAATATTCTAACATAGCCATAGCATCAGTAACACCGTGTAAGTGATGTCTCTGACTCTTTTACTTGGTCTTGGGACTCTATTCCTCCTATTGGGTTACCTCTTCAGGCCTTTATATGAGGGTTTATGTCTAGTCTTATTATAACTTGATATGCCATGTTTGGTTGGTATCCCTGGATCTCGAGATCTCTTTAAAGAAGGGAAATGGAGAAGGGGATCTGGAGAAAAATTGAGCAAGGAAGGGAACTGAGAGGAGTAAATAGGGTGACTGTAGTTGAGATGAATTCTGTGAGAGAAGAATTTTAAAAAGAAAAGAAAAGAAAAGAAAAGAAAAGAAAAGAAAGAGGAATGCAGAGACAGTGGGGAGGATTGGCCAAAGCAAGATTATAAACCAACAGGTCAAAATTCTGTATTTCTTTCTCAGAGACAAGGAGCTTCAACCTCAAAGAACTTAAATAGTTTTATCCCTGTAACTTTTCCTTCATGTCTCTCATTTGTTATTTACACTCTCTGTATGCATCTATCCAAGGCAAATGCTTCATAGTTTAGTATGTGAGTATCTGATTTTCTCAAAAGAACACAAGATTCATCGTCACAGCTTCATGCAAAAAACTATCAAAGGCTCCTGACTTGGATACTGACCCTGCCAAACATAGACGGGTTTACCGGTGCTGAACTAAAACCACAGAGGAAAAATCCATAACCTTTACATTTGGCATCTTTATTGTTCCCAGAACCAGAACAACATGGGTGATTAAGGCAAGTTTGGCTACTAAGTTGTAATGGACCCATCCAGAGTTGCTTGGACCAGAGTTGCAGCAGGTTTTGTAGAAAGTTGATTCCTGGAACTTGGAATCACATTGTTTACTCCTTCCGTTAACTGAAGGTCAAGCTAGATGGAATCTTATACCCTTAGAGAACCTTGCTTGGCTTCCACTCTAGAGCAATGGGCTTTTCTTTAATGGTGACAATCGACTTGAAAATTTTTATCTGTTTCTCAACAAAACTCCCATTTGAAACTCCCCAATGCTTTTTTCCTCTATCAAACAGACTTTTCATTTCTTTCTTTTTTTAAAAAATATTTATTTATTGTGTATACAATATTCTTTCTACGTGTATGCCTGTAGGCCAGAAGACGGCACCAGACCTCATTACAGATGGTTGTGAGCCACCATGTGGTTGCTAGGAATTGAACTCAGGACCTTTGGAAGAGCAGGCAGTGCTCTTAACCACTGAGCCATCTCTCCAGCCCTTTTCATTTCTTTCTATACATCCTGTTTCAATATTCACTGTAGACCTGAATGAGTCATCAATAATAACCATCCCACTGCCATCAACACTTTACCTAAGAAATCAGCACTTTAATATGTTTTAATTTACTCTTACACATTACTCAGGTAATAGAGAAAGAAGAATTATTTGGGGCAAATATATAATACAAATGACCTCTAGCTTAATTTTCATAGAGTCTATTTCCCACTGGAGAAATGCTATAAGCTCAATCTTCACTGTCTGAATTACTCTCAAGATTCCCACCTTCATAGTCCCATAATAATAACTAGTGTAGCTCTTTATACAAATTTTAGAGTTTATGCCAAGTAAAGTCATAATATCTTCAACAATCCTCCAAAAGTCCCTAATCCCAGGAACTTTACAGCAACAAAAAAATCACTCTGATGTACCACATCTTGTTATAACTTGCTTTTTACTTACTGGATTAAATTCTAACCAAAAGCATCTCAGGGTTTATTGGACTGATACTGTCACCACAACCCATCATTGTGGAAACTTAGGATAGAAACTCAAGTTAGCAACCGAAGTAAAAAACAATAACAACAAAAAAAAAACACATGGTAAATTGTTTTTATTAGCTTTTTCTCACTTAGTCACTGTCTCATGCTCAGCTAGTTCTCTTACCCAGTTCAG
>NW_026071008.1:0-3106 GCF_014885135.2 Alexandromys fortis
TACACATTAGAGTACTATGCTGCGGTAAAAAAACAATGACTTCTCGAATTTTGCATGCAAATGAATGGAAATAGAAAACACTATCCTGAGCGAGGTAACCCAGACCCAAAAAGATGAACATGGGATGTACTCACTCATAATTGGTTCCTTATTACATTTTTTAATTCTAGTTTGTTTAATTTTGCTGTTTGCCTGTTTGTTTTCTATTTTTTATTTATTAAAAATTTCTACCTCCTCCCATCTCCCCATTTCCCTCCTCCTCCCTCCCCTTCCCTCCCTCTCCCTCTCCAGTCCTAAGAGAAGTCAGGGTGCCCTGCCCTGTGGGAAGTCCAAGGCCTTCCCCCTTCCATCCAGGTCTAGGAAGGTGTGCATCCAAATAGATTAGGCTCCCAAAAAAGCCAGTACATGCAGTAAAATCAAAACCCCCATTGTCATTATCATTGGCTTCTTAGTCTGTCCTCATTATGAGCCACATTCAGAGAGTCCGGTTTGATCACATGTTCTTTCAGTCCCAGTCCAGCTGGCCTTGGTGAGCTCCCATTAGATCAGTCCCACTTTCTCCATGGGTGGACTCACCCTTCGCGTTCCTGACTTCCTTGCTCATGTTTTCCCTCCTTCTGCTCTTCATCTGGGCCTTGGGAGCTTCATTTTGGGTCTCTGTCTCTATCTCCATCCATTGCCAGATGAAGTTTCTATGGTGATATGCAAGATATTCATCAGTGTGGCTATGGGAGAAGGCCAGTTCAGGCACCCTCTCCTCTGCTGCCCGAGGCCCTAGCTGAGGAAATCCCCTTGGATAAGCACCCCTAGAGCCAAGTCTCTTGCCAACCCTAAAATGACTCCCTTAGTTAAGATATCTTCTTCCCTGCTCCCATATCCACCCGTCCTCCATCTCAACCATCCCATCCCCCTACCCCCGTGCTCCCAACTTTTGCCAGGGTATCTTGTCTACTTCCAATATCCAGGAGGCTAAATATATGTTTTTCTTTGGTTTCACCTTCTGATTTAGCTTCCCTAGTATCACGAACTATAGGCTCGATGTCCTTTGTTTATGGCTAGAATCCACTAATGAGTGAGTACATACCATATTCATCTTTTTGGGTCTGGGTTATCTCACTCAGTAAAGTGTTTTCTATTTCCATCCATTCACATGCAAACTTCAAGATGTCATTGTTTTTTACTGCTGAGTAGAGCTCTAAAGTGTGTATGTGCCGCACCTTCTTTATCCATTTTTCTACTGAGGGGCACCTAGGTTGTTTCCAGGTTCTGACTATTACAAATAGTGCTGCTACGAACAGAGTTGAACAAAGTATGATTGGGCAACTCTTGGGTATATTCGCAAGAGTAGAATTGCTGGATCCTGAGGTAGGTTGACTCCCAGTTTCCTGAGAAACCGCCACACTGATTTCCAAAGTGGTTGCACATATTTGCATTCCCACCAACAATGGATGAGTGTTATCCTTACTTTGCACCCTTTCCAGCATAGGCTATCATTGGTGTTTTTGATTTTAGCTATTCTGACAGGTATAAGATGGTATCTGAAAGTTGTTTTGATTTGCATTTCCCTGGTCGCTAAGGAGGCTGAGCATGACCTTTAGTGTCTTTTGGCCATTTGAACTTCTTCTGTTGAGAATTCTCTGTTCAGTTCAGTACCCCATCTTTTAATTGGGTTAATTAGAGTTTTAATGTCTAGTTTCTTGAGTTCTCTATATATTTTGTAGATCAGACTTTTGTCTGATGCAGGGTTGGTGAAGATCTTCTCCCATTCAGTAGGTTGCCTTTTTGTCTTAATGACAGTGTCCTTTGCATTACAGAAGCTTCTCAGTTTCAGGATGTCCCATTTATTCATTGTTTCTCTTATTGTCTGTGCTACTGGGGTTATATGTAGGAGGTGGTCTCCTGTGCCCATGTGTTGCAGACTACTTCCTGTTTGTTTTCTAAAGAAAAAAAAAGCAAGATGGAAAAAATTGAATGTGTGGGCATTGTCTTGCATTTAGAGGTAGGGAAACCACCATGATTAGAACAGAGTGTAGACAAAAACATTATTTTCAGTAATAAAAAGGAAAGAGTAAAAGAGTTGGGTCTGAAAGGAAACTGAGGGGGAGTGGATTTGTGGGAGAGAGGATGTTGAGGGGGAGCTGAAGGGAGTGGAGTGAGGGAAAACTGTGGTCCGGATGTATTGTATGAGAGAAAAACCAACTTTCAATCAAAAAAAGAGCTGGGTGAAGTCAGATGCCCCTGGTGCACTCCTTTAATCCCAGCACTCCAGAGTCAGAGGCAGGTGGATCTCTGTGAGTTCATGATTGCTCTGATCTACAAAGCAAGTTTCAGGACAGCTAGGGGAACACAGAGAAACCCTGTCTTGAAAATAGAAAAACTAACTAACTAACTAACTAACTAACTAACTAACTAACTAACTAACAGAGTTAGGAGACATCTTTCTAAATTGTAATTGATGCAAATTCAAAGGGAAAGTTGGTCTCCTTGTCTCTATGAGATCTGAAGGCTTTCAGTTGGTGTCTCTTTCTAAATTTCTAAGCTATCTTCTATCTTGAATCTAAATAATTAAGAGTAGTGTATGAGACATAGCCACCCCAGTTTTTAATGGTCTTCCTAGCCACCCAGAATGTAACACAGTTCAATTAGATTACCCTTTGCTCTTTAGACCCCATTGTTAGGCCTTTAATGGATTTCCTTAGCTGTTTAAGGTTGTGGACTATAAGTTGTAGCTCAGTGTTTATAACAGAACCAAGACCACATACACCACCAAAAGAATGGACTAGAAAATTCATGGCAGCACCCTTCAATATTATCTCAAACCTGAAATTAAACAAGTGTATATCAGTAGTTGAATGCACATGTAAATAATCACATATTCACAAAAGATTAGTTATTGACCTTGAGAGAAAACAGGCTACAATGCTAGGAAAGAATACCATTACACACACACACACACACACACATACACACACACACACACACACACATACACACACACACACACCGAGAGAGAGAGAGAGAGAGAGAGAGAGAGAGAGAGAGAGAGAGAGAGAGAGAGAGAGAGATACGTACATACATACACAACATAAAGAAAAAGAAATCAGTC
>NW_026071009.1:0-883 GCF_014885135.2 Alexandromys fortis
TTAGGGGGTTAGGGTTAGGGGATTATGGTTAGCGGGTTAGCGTTAGGCTTAGGATTAGGGTTCGGGCTAGGATTAAGGTTAGGGTTAGGTTTAGGATTAGGGTTATGGTTAGGTTTAGTGTTAGGGTTAGGGTTAGATTTAGGGTTAGTGTTAGGGGGTTAGGGTTATGGGGTTTTGGTTAGGGGGTTAGGTTAGGGTTAGGGTTAGGATTAGAGGGTTAGGGTTAGCTTGTTAGGGTTAGGGGGTTAGGGTTAGGGTTAGGGTTAGGGTTCAGGCTAGGGTTAGGGTTAGGGTTAGGTTTAGGTATAGGGTTAGGGTTAGGGTTAGATTTGGGTTAGGTTTAGGGTTATTTTCAATGATTACTGGTTACTGTTTAGTGTTACTGGTTACTGGTTAGTGTTAAGGTTAGGGTTAGGGGTTTAGAGTTAGGGTAAGGGTTTAGCGTTAGGGTAGGGTTAAGGTTAGGGTTAGGGTTAGGGTTAAGGTTAGGGGCTTAGGGTTAGAAGGTTAGGGTTAGGGGATTAGGAATAGGCTTAGGGTTAGGGTTAGGGTGATGGTTCGGGCTAGGGTTAGGTTGAGTGTAAGGGTTAGGGTTAGGGTTAGACTTAGGATTAGGGGGTTAGGGTTAGGGCTAGGGTTAGGGTTAGGGTTAGGGTTAGGTTTAGTGTTAGGGTTATGGTTCGGTTTAGTGTTAGGGTTAGGGTTAGATTTAGGGTTTGTGTTAGGAGGTTAGGGATATGGGGTTTGGGTTAGGGTGTTAGGTTAGGGTTAGGGTTAGGATTAGAGGGTTAGGGTTAGGTGGTTAGAGTTAGGGGGTTAGGGTTAGGGTTAGGGTTCAGGCTAGGGTTAGGGTTAGGGTTAGGGTTAGGTATAGGGTTAGGGT
>NW_026071010.1:0-3042 GCF_014885135.2 Alexandromys fortis
ATACCCTCTTAAGGAAATCTTACATTTTTAATTTCTTGTTTTGTTTTTTTTGAGATCAGTCTGTCCTGGAACTCATTCTGTAGATCAGGTTGACTTCAAACTCATGTAGATCCACCTGCCTCTACCTACCAAGTGCTGGGACTAAAGGCATATACCACAATGCCTGGCTCACATTTCTAGTTTTTTCTTTTCCTACTTTATAAAAATTATGTCTCTTATATCACCATTGTGGGACTGTCCGTTTCAAGTGACACCAATGAATTGACTTACTCTCTTCACCCTTTTTCTGTGATTTGTCTAAACCAGAAGCTTAGGACTGAAATGTCTTTTAACTCTTAGTGCTTGTCCTAGTTTCATTATTGTTCCTATAATGAAGTAGCTTGACAAAAAGCGGCTTAGGGGAAAATGTGTTATGTCAGCTTATACTTTCAGGTTACAGTTCATCATTGTGGGGCATTTAAGGAAGAACCCTTATTTAGCTAGCCATAATCACATCCATAGTCAAGAGCAGAGAGAAATGAACATATTCATGCTTGCTTGCTTACTTGTGCTCACCACAGATTTCTCTACTCTTACACAAGCTGTGTCCCAGGGAATGAATGGTGTTGCCCATAGTGGGCTGGTTTTTTCTACATCAGTTAGTAAATGACAGTCTGCCAATGAAATGCTTACAGGCCAACACAGTGTAGAAAATCCCTCAGTAAGAGTCTCTTCTGACGTAATTCTAGTTTGTTTCAAGTTGGTAAATTAACAATCACAGTGCTTTTTTTCAGCTTTTACAGTCCCACCTTTGTCCACATCATAATGCACAATAGAGAATTTAATTACTTATATTAATTAATAGAGACTTGGGAGTTTAGCTTAATATTGCATAATTATGATGACAATTAAATTTAGCAAAGATAATAAATGTTGAATTATATAGTTTCCAAATAAAATTCTTTCAAAAATACAATAAATTTAAATTAGCAACTTTATTTTTTCATAAGAAAATTTTACAATTTTTTATTTATTTATTAAAAATTTCCACCTCCTCCCATTTCCCTCCCACTCACCCTCCGCCTCGCTCTCCAGTCCTAAGGGAAGTCAGGGTGCCCTGCCCTGTGGGAAGTCCAAGGTCTTCCCTTCTCCATCCAGGTCTAGGAAGGTGAACATCCAAACCAACTAGGCTCGTTCACTCCCAGTCCAGCTGGCCTTGGTGAGCTCCCATTAGATCATTCCCACCGTCTTCGTGGATGGATGCACCCCCCTTGCAGTCCTGACTTCCTTGCTCCTCATCTCCCTCCTGCTCTTCAACTGGACCTTGGGAGCTCAGTCCAGTGCTCCATTGTGGGTCTCTGTCTCTATCTCCATCCATTCTCCATCCATTGCCAGATGAAAATTCTATGGTGATATGCAAGATCAGTGTGTTAAAAAATAAAATCAATAGTGTGTTAAAAAATAAAATCAATAGTAAAAACAGTTGCTACTCAATTAAGCATGTATTGAGTGCCAGGAACTTCGGTAAGAACATGTGCTGATCATTTGCCAACTCACCAACCAAATAAAGTGTTACCCATTTCATTCACATACAATATAAATATTGTGGCTTAAAGATTATTTTTATGTCTGCTATATAACGAACTGAAGCTTTGAACAGATTCATTTCATTAAATTCGCAACTTTAAATTTTATGTTTGAGTAGCTGAGTAGTTATATACATTTATCAAGGAAAATTGTTCTCCCAACTATGCTAAGGCAAGCATTGTATCCTCAGCTCTCAAAATTTTAAATATTTATTTTACTTTTCTTATATATATATTTGTGTTTTGCCTACAATTATGTATGTGCACCTTCTATCCATGGAATCCAGAGAGGTTATTGAATTCCCGGCAGCTGGAGTTTACAGGTGTTTATGAGCTGCTAAGTGCGTACTAGGAATAGAACCCAGGTCCTCTGGAAGAACTGCCAGTGTTCTTAACCACCATGACATCTCTCTGCCCCATTTCTCAAAGATTTTTTAATGATAGTTTCATCAAATTCTTGTTGATTACTATTAAATTTTTCAATTCTCTACAGTATCTTCCCTTCATCACGGTATGCCATTAGTGTTTCTGTTTTTCAAAAGGATACTTTTTTTTTCCTGATGAAAATTTTTGCAAAGTTTATGAATTTTGCTTAAAGATGTATGTTATTCTGAGGCATATGATTTTGTTTTGCATTGTATCACAAATTTAATTTGTTTTTCCTTGAAGAAACTTAGAAAACTGTGGTTTTCCTGAATCATAGAAAACCGTTATGGCAGTATGCTAACATGTTTACATTGTCTTATTTGTCTTTGCAATAAAAATATTTTTTCTGTTCCAGGACAGCTAGGACTACACAAAGAAATTCTTCCCCCAAAATAAATAAATAATTTGGGGGGGGGGCTCTTACTACACTACCAACTTTAAAAAGTCTAGATCAAAAGTAAATAGCAGTAAAAATTATTAAAGAAATTATAGGCTTTAATGATTCAGATGAATCATTTAAATTAAATGTAACTTTTAGTATGTATTAAGTGGAGATGTATGTGTGTGTTCGTATGTATGTGTGAAAGTATTTGTAGGTGAAGGTCAGAGGTTAGCATCAGATATTTTACTCATTACACTTGTTAGTTCTGTGTGTGTGTGTCAGAAAGAATGAGAATGAATATATTTGGTATGTATGTGGTATGCAAAGACAAATAATTTTGTGTGTATGTGTTTGTGTTCATTCCCACAGAGGCTGTGATTCGTATCATGAAGTCAGCTTACCCTAGAGTATGGAGAGAAGGTTCTCTCCTTCCACTGAAGGTTTTGGTGATCAAATTCAGTTGTCAGGCTTATTTAACAAGTGCGTCTTATCTGCTGAGCCATCATGCCAGCCCCACTTTATGTTTTGAGACAGGTTTCTCATTGAACCAACTTTTAGTTCATCATTGTGGCTAGTCTGGCTAGCCATTGCACTTCAGGGATTTGCCTTTCTCCCCAGTCTTTGGGGATATAGTCACAAAGTATCAGGCCTGAATTTTTTTTTTTTTTT
>NW_026071011.1:0-3046 GCF_014885135.2 Alexandromys fortis
TCTTCTTCTTCTTCTTCTTCTTCTTCTTCTTCTTCTTCTTCTTCTTCTTCTTCTTCTTCTTCTTCTTCTTCTTCTTCTTCTTCTTCTTTTTGACACAAGTTTTCTCTGTAGCTTTGGAGCCTGTCCTTGAACTAGCTCCTGGAACTAGCTCTTATAGACCAGACTGGCCTTGAACTCACAGAGATCCGCCTGCCTCTGCCTCCCAAGTGCTAGGATAAAGACATGCATCAACACTACCTGGCCGTATAGGATATATTTCTATCAGAGCTCTAATGTAGAATAATCTAGCATCAATATTCTGGAATCTTCTCCATATATCAGAAGGTTCCTATATAGATTAATACAAATGCATGTGTCTCAATCTATGTTCCCATTATTTCTCAGCACCTCAAACCCATGATTGACCTTACATTTTTTGGAAGACATATTTCTGGATGTTTTGGGTAACTTCTTCAGAATGAAGATAAATGTGAAACTTTAGGCAATATGTGTCTTGAAATTTGCTTTCTGAAAATCTGTATTATCTATAGTAATTTGCAGTTTCAATACAATAGCCTTAGAAGTTGATTTTGAGGTTCCTAATTGGAGCCTTCCTTTAGTGTTTAAAATGAATATTTAGCCTTTTTGACTCCTAAGTGAGATGAAGGTAGCTCAAGACATACCCCATTTCCAGTCATGTGACACCTCCATATTCACCGTGTAGCCTTAAACTTCTTCCTTCCTGCACCCTGACCAGTATCCAGGCAACAGTGAAGCATCCTGTCCTTTGTAAATATTTCAGTATTTGCCTACAGGGTCTTTCAGGGACATACTTTTATCCTCTCATTTCCCCCAGACTTCCTTCTGGCCTTGAGGATTTCCTGCTGTTTATTCTGGGTTAACTGAATTGCAGACACAGGGGATAAAGTCCTTGATCAGCTCACCCACCTCATCCCTAACTCTATTTCTGTCTCTCAAGTCATCCTGATCTTATTTCTCCTTCCTGTGCTCTCTCTCTCTCTCTTTCTCCTTCTCTCCTTCTCTTCCCCACTCACACACAAACTCTCTCATATTTTCTTTCCTTTCAGTCTATAAATATTCTTCATTCAAGTTTCTCTGATCCTGAAACAAAAAGGTGATTTTGCTTTCGTGTTTGACTTTTATGGTTCCATTCCTATGGAAACATTTTAAGAATCATTTTCTTTAGCTCTTCTTCACCTCTCAGTCAAGTTGACTCTTCTGTAGATTCCTATATCTAAAGAGCTCACGCAATCATAAAATATATCTTCAGCTGTCAAATTGAAGGAGGCTTTTGAAAGCTGTGTTCTTCTCTCACCTCCCATGATGCTCTTAGATTGTGCACCTGAATGAAGCACTCTCCTCACCTAGAGCTGGTGCTGGCAACAATGATTCCATTTAAAAAAATCCATAATGGCAAAAAAGTAATTCCATCTACAGCCCCAGTATCAAACATGGTAAATACTAAGGTCATTCAGAAGCCAAGGGTCCTGTGTAGACCTCTCTTGAGAGCAACTCTTATTGAACCATATGAAGTACAGCTAGTTATACCTGCAATGTGTATGGCTTGACAGTTGTCACACTTTCAATTTCTGGAAGGTGGCCAAGTGTACGTCTTCTGGATCTCCCGATCAATAATCCAAGAGATATTTCTCATGCCTGAACAGGGGTTTCCTGACCAATAATCCAAGGGATGTTTCTCATGCTTAGAACAGGGCTTTTTCTTCAACTCTCTATGACTTCTGGGGGAAACATTAGCATCTTATGTGGCATAACCCAATAAGTATATAAAATTTTACTTCAATTAAAATGAAATCATATATTTTTGTTATAAAATATATAATATCTTAATATGTATATTTTAAAGTAAGTTGTAAATTGATATGCCTCACTCTGGCTTTTGGAAACATCCTTAGCATTATGCTTCTGTCCTCCCTCTCCCTCTGCACTACCCTCCCTGCTCTTCTCCATTAAATGTTGTCCCCCCTTTTCCCCATTTCTTCCTTCATAGTACTTGTATTCTTTTATCCTTTTCTGTAGAAATCTTTTCCCCCTACCACCTTTCATGATCCAATTCTACGTTCCTGGATTCTGCAGTTATTTTGGGTTATATACTCAAATCCAAAGATTTGGCGTTAGGGTCCACCAATAAGAGAAATAATGTGATGATTATCTTTCTGGGTCTGAATTACATGACTCAACACAGTATTTTACAGTTCCATTATTTTCCTTCATATTTCATGATTTTTGTTTTTTTTTTTGCACTTGAATAGTATTCTATTATGCATGTGTAGCTTATCAATTGTTGGACATTTAGGTTGTTTTAATTTCCTAGCTATTATGCACAAAGGAGAGAAGAATATGGATGAGCAAGTGTGGTTTGAATAGGAATGGTGCTTGTAGACTTCATGTGTTTGAATGCTTGGCCCATGGTACATGATACTATCAGGAGGTGTTGTCTTGTTGGAGTAGGTGCGGCCTTTTTGGAGGAAGAGTGTTACTGTAGAGGCAGCCTTTGAGGTCTCAGATGCTCAAACTACACCCAGTGTGGGACACAGTCTCCTTCTGCTGCCTGCAGATCAAGATGTATAACTTTCAGTTCCTTCTCAACTATTGTTTCTGTTTACATGCCACCATATTTCTTGCTATGATGATAATTGACTAACATTCAGAAACTGTAAGCCAACTCTAATTAAATGTTTTCCTTTTAAGAATTGTTGTGGTTATGGTGTCTCTTCACAGCAATTGAAATCCTAAGATAGCAAGTACCTCTACAGAAAGTTTTCAGGACTTTTGGGTATTTGCTTATCCTGGTTTCTTTTGCTATGAGGAAACACCATGAACAAAAAGCAAGTTGTGTCTTGCCAACCCTAAAATGGCTCCCTTAATTAAGATATATACTTCCCTGCTCCCATATCCACCCTTCCTTTATCCCAACCATCCCATTCCCCCAAGCTCTTCCCATCCTCCCTTTCTCACTTTTCTCTTCCCATCTCCCTTTACCCCCATCCCACCCCAACCCCAACTTCCCAATTTTTGCCCGGCAATC
>NW_026071012.1:0-3063 GCF_014885135.2 Alexandromys fortis
CCGGTTTTATCTCATGCTTTTTCAGTCGCAGTCCAGCTGGCCTTGGTGAGCTCACAATAGATCAGCCCCACTGTCTCCGTGGGTGGGTGCACCCCTCGTGGTCCTGACTTCTTTGCTCATATTTTCCCTCCTTCTGCTCCTCTTTCAAACTTCTTTGTGGCTTAGAAAGTGTGGGTAGAGAGTGTGGGTGGATGGGTCCTCCATGCAGGAGTCCGCATTCCATAGCGTTTTCTGTTTTCAGTTAGTACGCATGTGTTTTCAGTTAGTAATATGTGTTTTTGACACATTAATATGACAGTTTTTGAACAACATACATACAAGTTAAAAGAATGAGGAGGTGTTCCTTTACAGGCTGCACACCCCGGTTTCTAGACAATACACATCACAGATATGTAGACGTCATCAGCACAATGATTTTCTAGCCTTTCCCTCTGGTAATGTTCTTTATAATCTAGTATCATCACCTTTCTAGCTAACATAAAGTCCAGTAAGAACCTAGCAAGAAGCTTTGTGCTGACTTTCTGTTCCGTGGCTTGAGTCATGTGTTTTCCTGTGCCTTCACTGCGTTTTTAAGTGAAAAAAATTAGGAACAGCTGAATTTGAGACAACAGCCTGATGACATTTTAAATTAGACTTTAATAGCTCCCTTCCTTCTTACACGGGGAAATGGTACCATGCCATCTTGTTATTTTCATAATCAAACCATAAATTAAAATTTCAGGTTCATTCATTAATCTAATAGAAAGTGTTTCTAAGATGCCAGAACTGGCTACACACACACACACTCACACACACACACACACAAAACCTTTGCATTAATTTGAGGTAATGATCTAGACTAGTCAGTTCCTTGGAATCATTCCCCAACCTGGCAGTGGATTTATATTGTATTTATAACTTTAAGGCACATTTCATTGCAGTGTGTAAAATTTTAAATTAAGAATATAAATGATGTGAGCCTAAAAACCCAGCACCTTTATTACAGTGTCAATATATAGCTACTGAAAATCTCAGACTTAATTCTGCACAATTTATTTCTTCATCCATACTCAACTATGATTGCATATTAGAATCATCATCCAAATGTATTATGAACAAAAGTAATCAATCATGATAAATCTTAAGAGAGTTGGAGAACATAATGTCCTGGACCCTAGCTTTCGGTTAAATCACACACAGAGATGAAGCTTTGATGTGAAAGTGAGCCCATCTTCATCTCCAGATCACTTTAAACGGAGTTATCATCCGGTTAGCCTAAGACTAGCAGGCAAATAATTTTAAGTGCACTTTGAAAAATGGGTCTTTATTAAATTAGAATAACTGGTACATCTTAGATGATGGGAATAGATTTACTGATCTTGTTGACAAATCATGCTACTCAAAAAACAATCTGAGAGTATGGCCCATGAATAACATTTTCAGTACTCTGTCAGAATGGATTGGCCAAATCTGAGTTAGGAAATGCATGCAGCCACGTTTGTTCTGTTTCCCCAAAGGGTGGGATTTCCCTTGCTTCCCTGTATCAGTTCATAGGAAATCACTAACTGTATGCCATATTGTTATCAGGAAACAAGCAAGTAAAAGAACAGTAATTTAAGAGATTACTTTTTGATGTATTTGAAGATATAGATGAATGCAGTGAGTCGGCTGTCTGCGGTGACCACGCCATATGTGAAAATGTGAACGGAGGATTTAACTGCTTCTGCAGGGAAGGTTATCAGACCTCCACGGGGAAGTCGCCCTTCACACCTAATGACGGCTCTTACTGCCAAGGTGATTTAGAACCTTCGATCTTAAAGTATATAAAATCCTTACTACACATTTTGAAGTATTGAAGAGCTACATTTCCCAGCTCTGTGCCAGGATTCACTAAGACTGGCAAAATAAATTAAGAAAGGTGCATTGTTTCACTTAGTGGGAGGTGGAAGCAGCATGTTTAATGGAGCTCTCATTCGTCCCCTCTTCCTTAGACTACGTTCTTCCATCTTCCGTGGCAATGATACATTCTGGAGCTGCGATGGAATCTCAAGTGTTAAAGAACACTTTTAATGTTTAAGTGCACAAAATCATTCAAGTCAGCACAATTACCTTAGGATACAATGGTTTGTATACTCACTGTGCAATGTGTTTTCTTTTTCAACAGAAAGTGTGAATTCAAATTGCCACTTAGAGCATGCCTGCATTGCTGCAAACGTTAATAAAACCTTAAAAAGAGTAAGTAGACACTTTAGGTGAAAATATATTTTACGCTGACATTTTGATCTCAGTGAGAACTACCGAAGTCCTATTTGAAAGCAACAACAGCTGAACCCCATGTAGAACTGAAATTCTTTGCATACAGCCATCCAAGTATTATTTACAATGCATCTAGGATTAATATGAAACATTCCAAAGCATTGTGGAAGAGTTTATCCTCTTCAAATTGTGTTTTTTTTTCATTACTTGGCATACTGGAAATTATTTTCAACATAAAAAGAAGTTGTTGAGTAAAATGATAAAAACACATTGGCTCAATCCCAGTCCCACATTCTAAGGAGAGTCAGTGAAATGCAACTAGATTCTGCACTTCAAAGTGAACACTTCAAAGACCAAGTAAAGTAGGACATTCATAAAATTGTTGTTCTGTGATTGAATGGGGGAATCAAACTCTGAGGAGAGAACTTTCAGCCAAGGCGTGTTTCCATTTCATCATTTACCGAGGAACGCTTCGGTAGAAAACAATCTGATTCAGGTTATTGAATCAAAATTTCTGACTTATGATATCAAGACTTATATGAACTAATAAATTTAAATATTGAGTAGGTTCTCTGGCTAGGATATAATTTTATATTATATCTTAGGAAGTTATTTTCAAAATTACTCTTTAAATTATCCATTCAAATATGCTCTGTGTGTTTCTGAAGTATAATAAAGTCTTTCCAGTTGCTTGTATGTGTGTTCATATATGTGACTTCCATGTGCACATGGAAGCCAGATGCTGATGTTGAATGACCTCCTCAATCACTTTTTCCTTAGTTATGGACTCTCTCTCTCTCTCTCTCTCTCTCTCTCTCTCTCTCTCTC
>NW_026071013.1:0-718 GCF_014885135.2 Alexandromys fortis
AGCAGTGGATCTGAGGGAGAGGAAAGATAGTGGGGTGGGACTAGGAGGAGTGGAGGGAGAAAAATCTGCAGTCAGGATGTAATACATGAGAAAAGAATAAATAGATATTATAATAAAGGACCCATATTCAAAGAAAATAAATAGACAAGCACAGTGCTATTTTCCAAACCTTTTCAGCAGTCTATATTAGACTTGTATTTATCTGTTCCAGTGAGACCAAAACTTAAGGCTCAGTACGTTGGGATTTATGGTGAATACAATTAATTTGTATGCCAAGACTTCCAATAATAAACTCAATACAAACAAACTTTCAGTTCTATGAGGGTGAGGTCAGTCTCTTGAACACCTATAGGTCCACAAGATATAATCAGTTTGCTTGGCATAGAGAATGATCACAGTATATACCTTCATTGATAAATGCGTGCATTCTAAGAAATCCTAACTTAAAAATACTACTCTATAAATTGC
This sequence comes from Alexandromys fortis, assembly GCF_014885135.2. Lineage (NCBI taxonomy): Eukaryota > Metazoa > Chordata > Mammalia > Rodentia > Cricetidae > Alexandromys > Alexandromys fortis. The sequence goes on from NW_026071013.1 coordinate 469, forward strand.
ATTTCTTTAGTTTGACCTCAGAAATGATAGGCACAATACACAAACTCTGTGTATCGATTTTCAGATTTCTATTTTATGGCAGGATAATATTGAAGCCCACATGGCACTTAGATGTTGTAAGTTTCCTTTGATTTCTAGACAAAATTATTAATATTGTGTGCATTCCCTTTATGTCCTGACACATGCAGGCCAAGCACACCATGAGTTGGCTCTGCCCAAAACCACACACTAAGCTTGTGCTTTTGAAATT
>NW_026071013.1:5295-6407 GCF_014885135.2 Alexandromys fortis
CATACTTTCCCTCCTTGATGGACTCATTTCCCTCTGGAACCATAAGACAAATAACTTCTCCATTCCACAAGTGCCTTGGTTAATGTGTTTTATCTCAGTAATAACACAGTAACTAGTAAACACCCCTTTATGTCTTTATGTCATATGTATTCTATTACACTTTTTAACTTTATCCCTGTAGATCAATTTTCTCCTCTCATTTTCTCGTTTTATGTCCTACATGGCACAACCACAATATGTATACTAATATTTAAAAATTAAGTCTCAATTCCACAAATGAGAAAAAAAAACCTCTGATAATTCTCTCTTTCCAACTCTGTACCTCTTCACCTAACATAAGAACCTTCAATTCTATCCATTTCCCTCCAAATGCCATGATTTCAACAATCTTTCTGGTGGAATAAAATTCCATTGGAGATATATATATATATAATATTTTATCTATCCATCTCATAATGGAAAGGAATGGTTCCATTTAAGTATTGTGAATATTGTGGCAATAAACCTGAATTGCAAGTATGTCAGAAGTAAGACTTGGGGTCTTTTGAGTATTTGTCTGGAAGTATTTTAGTTAGGTCTTATAATAATTCTATTTTTATTTCTGAAAACCTATGTGCTGATTTATACAGTTGGCACCAGTTTACATTCCACCAGGTATACAAACAGGAAAGGAAGAATTCAAATTTTCCCTATTTATAGATAATATAATCTATAAACATTAGAGTCTCTCTTTGTTTCTACAGCAGTTTCAAACATATGCTTTTATTGATTTATTTAGTGTGTGTGTGATGGGAATAGCTATTGTTGCCTATATATAAAAATATAGAACATTAAAGTCTTTTTTTACTTTATTAAAATACTGTTTATTTCACATGTATATTTGTCTCCCTACCATTTCCACATCTGACCACCACTATTACTATGTCCTATCATAACATTCCATACATACTTAAAACCAAGTAAAGGGTGGAGCTCCATCCTTGAAAACTAAACAGGCATTTTAGACAACATTCTTGGCAATGGAACCTGGACAACATTTATCAAACACAGTAGGGAAAGTTCTCACTTTGCATTATAAAAAGGACAGCCAGATATATCAACTGTTACAGAAA
>NW_026071014.1:0-1897 GCF_014885135.2 Alexandromys fortis
TTCTTGGCAACATGTACCTTTTTATCTTTTAACCTTCATTAAAAGACTGTTGTATTTTGATCAAAAAAAATAAAAAAGAAGGAAAGAAAGAGAGAGAGAGATGGGTGAGGGGTTGTATATTGTCAATGTAGCAGAAAGGCTACATTTAATGATGCAAAGATGTGTTGGATCAAATAAAATTCATCTGTGGTCAGTTGAGTCAGCAACTAGGTGAGAGGAAGGTGTAGGGAGAAGTTGGTGGCAAGGGTTGTAAGGAAGGACTAGGAGATGCACAAGGGCTTCTGGAAAGATGCAAGAAAGAAAAGAGGTGCGCTACTTGCTATTCAGCCTCTCTGAGGAGCAGGATTCCACCTCAACCTTTGAATCTTGAGTTTTTTTTAGAGGGACAGTGATTTAGATAGGTTCCCTTTGTAGCACTGTGGAAGATGTCACCATAAAGATCCAATTAAAGCTAGCTGTCAGTCAAAAACGATTAAAGAGGAGAACTGCTTCATAAAAGAGGGTGGCGACCTTTCATCCCCACAGCGGCAGAGAGAAGACCTCACTCGCTGAAGACACAAATCTATGATTCTTGATTCCTGAAGATTCCTTGTTCGACAGCTTTTTATCATCTTTCTATGGACTTAGGGATTTCGAGTGTGCTTTTAAATCAAGTCCATCCGTTAATATCACTTTCCCAAATCCAAGGTCCCCCATTTCTGCTATGTGTCTTTTTGGTTGACCAGTTGACTCAAAATTGTTATTTAGTCTTGCATCTCATCATTTTGTTACTTTTTCTCCCTTCTGCTTTTGTTAATGAGTCTTCCCTGGGAATCCTGTTCTGAACTGTGGTGAACTTTTGGACATCACTTCTCTTTGCTTCAGCTTTAGGGATCAGACTTTCCTCAAAAATATGCTATGCAGTTTTAAATTCATGTTCTTGGTGTCACATCAGACCATGACAATTACTTCGATCTGTATCAATTTTGTAATTTTCCCTATATAATTTAGTCAATAAGTTATACAATGCCTTGTACATTCTGAGGCTAAATGATGTAAGTAGTTAAGAGTAGAGAGTTTTTAGAATTTCCCATATTGCCTGCTGCAACCCATTCTACTGCCATTACCATGTGTGCAATCTGATGTTTACACTTCCAGATCTTTCTCCTGTCCACACAAAAACACCATAAACATATTGTGTTGGCTAAGGCTTGTTATTTGGTTACATCTGGGATTAACTCAAACCCCAGCAGCTAGGCACACCTGTAAGGAGTTTTCTTGATTGCATCATCTGAGGTAGAAAGACTTACTCTAAATCCAGGTAGATTATCTGAGGTAGGAAAATCCCCACAAATCTGGATCATCTGAGGTCTGAAGACCCAGCCTAAATCTGGACTAATATACCCACTTGCATTTAACATTTTGTGCATTTTTGACAAGTATTATATTCTATTTTGTCCATCTATTTATAGTGGAGTTGTTTCAGATGTTTCCTTAGCTCATTTAACCTACTTTTTAACAAAAATGAAACATAATTTTGGACCAGAGAGTGGCTCAAGGGATAAAGGTGCTTGCTGGCATGTAGATGATTAGAGTTTGATTTCCAGAACTCATGATGGAAGGAAAGGACCAACTCCCAAAAGTTCTTCTCTGACTTCTACATCTATTCTGTGGTATTTATGTCACAGACGTTGTAAAAGTGCAGGAGAGAGACCTTGGTGGGTGAAAGCTAGAGGCCTCAGGTGGGCAGGAAACAAAAACGCCATGGAGACAGAGCTTGAGTGAGGAGTTTATTGTAAAGGGGAGGGGGCAGAGAGAGGAAGGTATTGAGGGAGGGAGAGAGAAAGAGGGAGATAGAGATAGAGAGAGAGAGAGAGAGAGAGAGATAGATAGATAGATAGATAGATAGATGGATAGA
>NW_026071015.1:0-3034 GCF_014885135.2 Alexandromys fortis
AGAGGGAGCAAGTCAGGAAGTGTCCTACCTCTGCAGGACCTGCTTCAGTCCTGCTAGAGTTCCTGCTTTGACTTTCCTTGTGACAGACAGTTGCCTGGGGTGTTGGCTAAAATAAAGCCTTTCCTCTCCAAGTTGCTTATGCTCGGGATGTTTTATCACAGCAACAGAACAGAAACTAGAACATTGCTCTAGAGCAGTGGTTCTCAAACTTCCTAAAGCTGTGACAATTTAATACAAGAGGGCTGAGAGGCTACCCAAAGGTAAGCAGGGAATCCAGGCAATGGGGGCACTTTTCAGAAGATCTGGTTCACAGACTCTGTTGAAGAGACAGGGAGCATTCACATCAGCTGGACTGGTCCACATCAGCTTTCAGCAAGTCCAGGGCTCATAGTCATTTTAGCATGTTGTACTCAGCAACTAATGCTTAGATGTATGTATCTTCCAGACAAGTGGAAGCCTATTGAGATGAAATTATACTAGGAACAGAATTTAAAATTTATGTACTTAAAGGAAAACAATACATTTGAAACTTTCAGACCCATATTAACACCCATATCCTAGAGAAAAGCAGATTAATGGGTATCTGTAAAAACAGTAGGAATAGACTAATAACTTTGAGTCCTAGCTAAAATTGAAGATTTTGGTTAGAAGCACGTATATTTTTCTGCTGTCTAGAGAGCTAGGTATGGATTGGACAGAGATGGCTTTGGCCTGATGAGAAACACTTTTAAGTTCATATTTAAATGGCAACCAGAATAAATCTAAAATCTCAAGCTTATGACCCAAACAGTAAGTAGTGACCACTCTATCAGCTTGTCAGAACTATACCATAAAAGGGGAAAGAAATCAGAAACATTTTCCATGTCTTAACCTGTATTTATAGATTAAATCATTTTTAGACCCTCAAAGCTTATGAGCTTTTATATCTTAACACATTTTTAAAATTAAGGGACCTAATAGCTTTAAAAAAAAACAAGGCTTGATTTCTATATATATAAAATGAGGCAACAAGCTGGCTAGAGCTTTGTGAAAGGCTCTAGATACCTGCTGCTGCTAAGATGACAAAGTTATAGCTAACATTGCCATCAATACCATCAGAGATCCCAGAATGACAAATAAATTATACTTGAGTACAGACCAAGCTGCTTCCAAATCTATTAAAAGTGACAGGGATTAGAGTCCATATAGAGTTAGTCATACTCAGGTCTCCAAACATTGGAGACAGAAGTATCTTAGCCAGGCCCATAAGGAGAATTTTTTTTCCCTATGGAAGAGGGACATGTAAAAGTCTGACCTTATTTTGTCTAGGCAAAAGTGGTGTAATCAATTGTCCAATGAACTGCTGTTTGAGAGTCTGTGCCAGGTCCTCTCAGCATCTTGCCCAGTGGTCAGTGTCATTATAATCCAGGTGGAGACATCATGGTGTCTCATAATCTTCTTTGGAAACCATGGGTCACTGCTAGGATGTCCAAGTCTCTGTCTAATATAATAAGCTTTTAAAATCATTATTTTAAATGCCATATTCAGATCTCTGGAGTATGAGGGCTGCCTACATATATCTGATTAGACAAACTTTGTTTCTAGTTACTTGTTTTAAGTTTGATTTTGAAAACATATACAGGGAACTAAATAAGGCTTATCTCTGTAATTAATTATATCAGTACTTTAAGGATAACTGACAAACTTTTATTTCCTAACAGTCTATAATAAGTTAGCAGCTTTCGTAAGACCAGAACTTTATATTCTGTGATGATTTTGAATTGAAGCTAATAAAGAAACTAAATTAGTCATTTCGAGGGTAAAACCAGAACAAGTTTGTATCCAACTGTTAATGCCATCTGGGAAGGCAAGGAAAAGGTCCCAGGGTGAAATGGGACAGGAGGGAGCCTAGGGGCTAGCATTGCCCTTAACGAGTTCTAAGGCACTACAACCACTCCTTAGGGAAGGGCCATGAGTTCCTTTTGCCAGAAATAAGGAAGCTGACACCATTTTTAGAGGTTAAGAACTTTCTCAGGGCTCCCAGAGGAAATGGGAGCTTTATCCAATGTCTGACCTTGGGAAAAAGGATTTGTAGTTTTATCTCTGTTAAGTATGAGCCTTAGAAAACAAAAAAAAAATTCAACTGAAGTTCCTCTTAGTATTAATAAAAAATTATATGACTCAGTTTATCCAAATAGCTTAAAACCAACAAAGTTAGCAAAAAAAGGAGACTAACCATACATTTTTAAGCCTGAATAGCCCTCGAGAAAGGAGATACAATTTTTAAACCATTAGTTAATATTTTTAATGCCTTGACCCTTGAATATACTTTCCCATGTTGTGGTGATCCTCCCATTGAAATTTTTTCTCTGTTGTTACTCTCCAATAGTTTTCCCTCTACAACAGCTGTTTTCCAGTGTTATAAATTTCAATTTAAACATTTGACATGCAGGTGGTTTTAGGCTACCCCTGTACAACCTCCCAAAGATTGACACCCATATGTTTGAATGCTGTTCCAAGCCCTCTAATGCTGTTCCAAGCTTAAGTTATTGTCTTGCTGCATCACAAGAAATGAGCATTTCTGTTTCTGGTTAGCTTTTGGCGCTTATGGCTGTGACCCTAATTTTTAGTTTTTTACTTTAAATCCAAACATTTTACAAGCACAAATGTCCCATAGTCTTAACTGTTCTTTAAAGAAATTAAAATCTCTTAAATGTCTTCCTACATTATCAAAAATAAAGAACCTCTTTGGCTTCATCTTTGACAGCATATACACAGTTTGTCGTTTAGATCTCAGCTTACTCTATTTCACTGTACCTGGTGCTTTTGGTGACTATCACATGGCCCTGGGCATTTCTAAAACTGTTAAGGTCCATTCCTGAAACTGCACATTCTTTGAGACTCTACTCCTGCCATACATTTGTAAACCTCAGCTGTTTCCTAGGATCCCTTTATGTCTTTATAACCATTATCACCTGGGTGACTCTTAATAAAGTCTAGCTGGCAGAGCAAGGTGCATTTTTGAGTATAAAAACAATGAGGTGCAGCTTTAATA
>NW_026071016.1:0-3028 GCF_014885135.2 Alexandromys fortis
CCCCGGGACAAGATTTCTTTGTGTAGCCGTGGCTATCCCTGGAACTCACTCCTGGAGCTATAGACCAAGCTTGCTATAAACTGAGAGAGAGCCACCTGTCTCTGCCTCCCAAGTGCTGGGATTAAAGGTGTGGACCACCACCACCCAGCACCTCTTCATCTTTGAAAACTCCTATTTCTCATCTTCCCTGCTCACTGAGATTTTTCTGGCATCTTCTTTCTATAGCCACCTGGCATTCCCACGGTGGGCTCTCGAATTCTGAACATATGCAATGTGTTTCTCTACCCCCACCCCACTTCTCACAACAGTCTGTAACATCTGCTAATGGAATTTTCCCTTGCTAGCTTGTTTTGGAATGTGTTTTTGCTGTTTTGATTCGGGAAGGGGGTGGTTTTTTAGTTTTCATCATGTTTTTCTTCTTGGGTATTACCAGGGCTTGGTGTGGTTTATGACACAAAATATTCAAATGTCTGATGAAATACTGAAAACAATTATAAACATGAAAGAATACATCTCATAGACAATAATTAATAATCACACCTACATCATGAAATATAGTGAAATACTTTTGAAGGATAGGACTATGGTAAAAAAAAATCTTTGAATTTATGAATCAAATTTGTATAAATCCCTTGTTGCAAAATCCATAATTATATTTCTTAATCATATTTTACAGCAAAATCATATTCAAGACTCAGTATTTTTATTTTACATGTGAAATACCTGTTACATTTATTCTATTTTAATTGATGTAATTCTCTGAGGGAACTAGAAATCCCACACATGATTTTTAGACAACTTTTAGCTAGCTGGCTCTTGGAATAATTAATTTACATGCACACGTATCCAAATAATACACCTTAGTTTTAAATAAATGTAACAAAGTATATTGCCACTTATTTATTTCTCATATGCATTTAAAAAGCTATGATGTGTAAGATATTTGTTTTTAAACATTACAATCATCTTTTGCTTCAAACTATTCTATTTTTATAAAATTATATATAAATACAATACATGCATTCATATATATCACATGCATGTGTGTACAAAATAACTAAACACACACAGAAAACACTAGTAAAGTACAAAACCAGTTCTATTTTGATTTCCTGCTGGAGGTGGGATCGGAGAATAGGAGAAGTTTGTCCATTTTTAAATGATAAATGAGAGCAGGTGGGACAACTCAGATGGTGAAGACACTTTGCACCATCCTGACACTCAGAGTTCAGTCTCCACGTCCCACAAGGTAGAAAGAAAGACCAGCAAGTTGTCCTCTGACCTTCACACATTCTCCATGCACACACACACACACACTCACACACACTCACAAATAAATGTAATGGTAAGCTTTAAATTAGTGGTAATTAAGAGGGGTAATTAAGGGACTCCCTTGGAGTCCCTTTCAGGTGTTCTTTCTCAATTTTCCTTAATAAATCTGCTTTCTCTATCAAACAAAAACTATATATAAATTGGTATTTTTAAGTGTCATAAGGTTGAAGAAACAAGTCTAAAATCGCATGTAGCACTTTCTGGCCAAGTGTCAAAACAAGGGCACAGTAATAAGCACAGACATGCGCACAACACCATCCGTCATTAAGTAGCACTCACTTGCACAGAAGTCATGATCAAGCCGCACGTTTCCTGAAATGCATTGATGTCATTGATTTTTTTCAAGTACAGAGATCCGCACTTTAGTTTTTACACAAAATGGTATCATTGAACTTCTGAATACTTTTTGTAAGAATTATCACTGCCCCAGTCATGGTGGGGCATGCTTGCAAGCCCGCAATTCCAGCTGAAGCATGAGTTCAAGGTCCATCTGAGCTATGCAGTTAAGTCCCTATCGCCAAGGGGAAAAAAAGAAAAAAAAAAAAAAAAAAGGAATGATTGCCAGTGCCACCATAATTAAAAACAAAAACCGTTTTGAAAATTATAGTGATTATAATTTTAAAAGTCATAAACGCATAAATCAAATAGCAGAAAAAAGTCACTCCAGTAAAAACTGTCAGAAACAGAAATATTGGTCAAAATAAGACATTATGCAAAAATGCATAACCATAATGCTACTACTTTCTGAAAGTTCAAACCTTATTCTTTGCTTTAATGGCATAACTAACTACATAAAAAACAAATTATATTAATACATTTAGTGTTCAAATTCTGCCAGTGGAAAATAGTCAACGTATGCAGAGCAGTTAAAGCTCACTGACTCCTTAACTGAAGAGTTAAAGCCTGATCTACACAAATCTAGTACCTACTCTAAATAATCACATGCTCTTAAACCACTGAAATGCCCAGCTAAAAACTGTGAAAAATAAATTTTATAATTTACAATAAAAAGGGAAATAATAACCTGACTGATGATCTAAACTGAATGACAAGTTAAACTGTCTATACCAGAAGAGAAAGAGTAAAACTGTATCAGAAATTTAAATGAGTACCTATCATTTCCCTAATTAATGATTAATCAGATCAATATGAATTAAACAAATGATGGTACTTTGACAATAAAACTAACTCTTCAAAAGCAGCCAAGAGCCAGGAGTGGTAATACCTAGAACTTAGGCAGTAGAGGCAGGAGAACAGGGCCATCAGGATCAGTCCCAGCGTCTCAGCAAACTGCAGTGCAGCCAACACAACACAAGATCCTCCCTCAAAAAAGTTAATGAAGAACAGTACAAAGATTCTGACATTCAAAGAGCTACTCAACTTTGTGTTCTCCTGAAGTACAACTTAATACAGCTCAAATTCGGTTCAAAAAGCACACATGCACAGTTTCCCATAATAGATAGTGTACTGCCACATTAGTCTACAGAATTACAGAAGGTCTGAGCAGGGAGTGGACCCACTGACCCTTGATTTAGACAGAAAGACGTCTTGAAAGGAGCACAGCAGGACTTCCAGCCAACCCAGCTACTTCAGTTCAAAGGCAGTGAGGGAAGAAGGCACACAATAGAGGGCTTTCATTTCATGGTATCTTCTGGGTGAGAGAGACAGACACATATTTTGGGGGGGGGGGAGGAGG
>NW_026071017.1:0-3040 GCF_014885135.2 Alexandromys fortis
CTGGATGGAGGTGGGTGGTCCTTGGACTTCCCACAGGGCAGGGAACCCTGATTGCTCTTTGGGCTGACAAGGGAGGGGGACTTGATTGGGGGAGAGGGAGGAAAATGGGAGGCGGTGGTGGGGAAGAGACAGAAATCTTTAATAAATAAATAAATAAAATAATTAAGGCATACACTTAGCTTGTACACTTCTGATAGCCATATTGCTTTCTAAACCTTTATAATTACAATGAAATCATCAATAAAACAGAGCACAGAATTTTAAAGTTAAGAAGGACATTTTGTGAATAGTGCATATACAAGCTCTCAAATACTTGCGAGTGGCCTGAATGAAGGATAGGAAATCAATGATTACAGACTGGAGGTGGCTAAGCCACAGGTGTTCTGAATACTGTGAGATAGTAATTACATAGAGTAAGTACAATGGAACTGAGGAAACTAATGTGCATCACAGTTAAAAGAGGAAGGTTCTTAGTGTGAATTTGATTTCTTGTTACCTGGAATTGTTTGTAGTCTGTATTTTCTAGCTAGAATAAATGTAGGTAGAATTGTGGTATATTTTTTCAGGTTAAGGGAGACGAAAGTTGCAGGAAAGAATATGTAAGAAATCAAGACCTGTGTTTTGGGAGATACACAAGTACCAAAGATGCAGGTGAATGTTATGATGGCTGCTAGCTGGAAAAATCCACAATGGAAAAATATATCAATGATAGAAATAGCGTATTTGGGAACCAACCAGAGGGAGCAGGCTGTGTGATCTTTGCTTTTTGTGTATGTGCTATTCTGGATTTTATGGTTTTGGGTACTTACAGTGCATTATAATTAATTTCTACGAGCTCCTTGTATTCATGCCTCTCCAGAGAAACGTATCCTTCCTTCCCCTCCTCCTCTTCCTTTCTCTCCTTTGCCTCTCCTTCCAGTCTCATGAGCCCAGGCTAGACTCAACCTCTCTGGAGCTGAGGACAGCCTTAAAACTCCTAGTTCTCTTACCTCCCTTCCCTAGGCGTAGGACTCTGTAATTCGCTGAACCCAGGGCCTTATAGCAAGTACGCTATCAACTGAGCTACATCTCCATCCCTGTTGCTTCTTTTACAATCAGGTAATACATATTAATATCCATATAATGTTTCTTTTTGTGTTAAAGTCTGGAGAATTATGAAATATTTTATGCTACATCATTTACTGATTTTTTTATTTAAGTAATTCAAGTAATTTATAATAACAATTCAGCCTTGGCTAGGATCTGGGTAATGAAAGTTGTGTTTCTTTTTGCTTCACAGAGACAAGACTAGGTCTCCTGGTGCATCCCAGAACCATTTGTACTCACTATGGAGCCCAGGCTAGAACACTGAGATTACAGGCTCGTGTCAAGCCCAGCTCAGGTGCTGGAAACTACTTTGCTTTCTTCAATGCATTATACTTTCATGACTCAGGTCTTTTAAAACGAAGTACATAGTTTCTTTTTATTCCAAGATATTAGAAAACTGCTTTTATAGGGCAGCCTCTTTACAAGTCTCATTTTCTCTTCTTTATTCATTTTTAAAATAGATGACTAGTGTTTTCTAAAGCCACTATGATTAGATTCTTTTATGACTCTATTATTTTTTCCTTATATCTCTTATCAGCTGTCACGTTGGGAGTTCTGTCAACATAAATTATATGAGTTGAGTGCCTTAGGCATATTACAGCAACAGATATAAACAAGAAAATTTTTAAAAAAATCTGCTAAATTCTATTTTGTTTGATAATATCATGCTGGACACTAACTTTCCTGCCTAATTTACCTTTATGCCCAGCCTCCACCACATGCAGCTCTGATGTCATTGTCTTTGAGAAGAGCCCACTCTATCAGGAAGAGGTCTCCTCTGGATGTTTCTTGGAGCAGAGCTCAAAGATAGGGTACCTGCATGTACTAATTCTGGTTCCCAGTACCAGCAGAAAGGAAACCATGCTTATTTTCCTTAGTTTTCCCCCCCTGTGCATTAGGGTACGTGTGTGTGTGTGTGTGTGTGTGTGTGTGTGTGTGTGTGTGTGTATGTGTGTGTTTGTGTGTGTTATGATTTCCTTTCAATGGAGCCTCTCAATACACCTTGTTTGGAATGCCACTGATCTGCATACTTGTTTTCAGATGAGTTGAGTTCTGTTTGTCTTCCGTTTTTGCTCACTTTGTAGTTCTTATCTTTATATTGAATCTTTAATTACTCCTCATTAAAATTATTATTTAATAATTTATTAAAAATCAAAACTTAAATACAACTGACATTTTTCAGTATCATGAGAAGGTAACTACCTATCCCCCTGAAATACCGCTACTCCTGGAAAACTGAAAATACGTGGTTTATGGTAGATGCACATCACTTTCACACAACCAGGAAGCTAGAAATCATAAACTGAACTGTAAGGCTATCTTTAATAGCAAATGTTTCCAATCATGTGTTAGATTAATGAAGTCATGAATGCAGGATGTGTCTCAGGACTGTTGGGCATCAAAGCTTGAGCTTTGACTGTTATTCTCCTCTTCTCTCTTCAGATGATGGCACTTCCTCTAAAATCAACGTTGTAAGTTGACCCTTCAGAGCTTCCTTTCTTTAATCCTGTTTTTAAAGGAGTATATCTATGTCTAACATAATTTCCTTGATATTCGTTTCAAAGAACCCTGTTCCTTCCCCGCTTTGCAGCATGATGTATGCTTTTGAGGAAATTTTGCTGTCTAGCGCTCACATTATTTCAGTTGATAGTTTGGTGTTACATAGAAGACCTGGAGATCCTCTTTACTGCTAGTTTATATTTAGGTGGCGCTGGCTCATAGCTGGAGAACATGCCTGATTATAATTCATATTAGATCTGTCTGTCCAGAGATCATATATATCCTAGATCAAGGATCAGCAAACATTTTCTGCAAAGTTCTGCATAATCAGTGTCTTAGGCTTCATGGGTCACATAGACTGTGATTAAATACTCATTTCTGTCATTGTCATGAGAGTGCAGTTACAGAAAATACATGTGCAAATGAATATAACTTGCTTCAGTAATGCATTTTT
>NW_026071018.1:0-3046 GCF_014885135.2 Alexandromys fortis
AGACAGGGTTTCTCTGTGGTTTTGGAGCCTGTCATGGAACTAGCTCTTGTAGACCAGGCTGGTCTCGAACTCACAGAGATCCACCTGCCTCTGCCTCCCGAGTGCTGGGATTAAAGGTGTGCGCCACCACCGCCCAGCCAAGTTTGACAAATGTTAACAAGATATGAAAATGTGGGTAAAAAGTAGGGCAATTCATTTAAAAATCCTAATAACTTTTCTGCTAAACATTTGTTCAAAATGAACTGTTTGAATGTTCTTGGCATAGATGCAAGCATGGCCGGAGTTGCTGTCCAATGTCTTCTATTATTCTCTACCTTATCTTTAAGAAGGGTATCTCTTTTACTAAAACTGGGTCTTGCTGTGTTAAGTAGACTGGCTGAGTTCTGGGGATCCTTCTATCCCTCTCATTCAGCTCTAGGGCTATGAGTATGCAACACGGCATCTGACATTCATATGGGTACTTGTAGTTGAGCTCATGTTCTCAAACATAAGTATATAAGTATTTTAGCCACTTAGCCATATCCCCAGCCCCTAAATGAAAGATTTTTAATTTTTGTTTTTCCCTTTCTTGAGACATGAAACTCAGTATGTAGACCAATACATAGGGATCCACCTGATTCTGCCTCCAGAATACTCAAAGGTGTGTGCCACCAAGACCAGTGCAAAAATAACTGCATATACATACATATAAAACACATAAAATGCATACCTAGGAGCCAGATTATCATACGTATAAGCAACAGACATAAGTCGCTGAATCAAATTGGTTCCTTGGACAAGCACAAGAAACACCTTTAAAAATAAAAACATCAAGAGAAAAAAAAATCTTTGAATAGAGCAAAATACAAAGAATACTTTCATTTCCCCACCTCCTTTAAATTCATGCACCAGCAAGTTTTATTTCTCGTGACTTTGATAAGCATACTAAACTACAGTTGTTTTGGTAAAAAAAAATTAGTAAATATATACATGTTTCCTAGTTGTATAACATCTAATGAAAATACTCTGAAAAAGAAGGCTATACAGGTATAAATGGCAGGCCTATCTGACTAGATGCAAGTTTCATTTACATATTCCAACTTTCAACAGCCATGAAGTTGCATATATTTTAAAAACAAATCACTCTAAAAATTCCCTAACTATATTTTACATCAATACTTGCATACATTTATAGTATTCAAATCTCAAAAAGTAAATTACTATTATCAATAAACATAGAAATTATTTGGTGAGAGGCTAGAGAGATGGCTTAAAAGTACCTGCAGTTTGTAAAAGGGATGCAGGTTTGGTTCCCAGAACCCACACAGAGGCTCACAACTGTATGTAACTCCAGTTTTAGGGGAATCCATACCCTTTCTCTGGCTTCCTTGGTCACCAGGTAAGTATGTAGTGCACATACTTACATGCTGGTTAAACACTGACACACATAAAAGCAAACCATTTTTTAAAGGAAATTCAGGAGTTGTTAATGGAAAGTATCATAGTCAACTTGACCATATTATAATGTGGAAGGCTTCTTTTGGTAAAAACATACCTAACAGAAACATTAAAGAAGTTGTCAAGTAGTATCTTTCACTATGTAATACTTTGGAATGCATTTAGAATTCATGAAACATTCATATCTAAGGAATACAAATAGGGCTGTAAAGATGGCCCAGGGGTTAAGAGCACTGACTGTTCTTCCAGATCACCTGGGTTCAATTCCCAGCACCCACATGGCAGTTCACAACTGTCTGTAACTCCAGTTCCAGGGAACCCGACACCCATGGCAAAGTACCAATGCACATTTTAAAAAGAAAAAAGAAAAAAAAATAGAGAGATACAAATAATCTACAATACTAGGAAAGATTAATTTTCCAATTTAACCCCTAACATTGCAAAAGTGAAACATGTTTTAGGTTCCCAGTAAAACCAATGTTTTCCAAATCTTAACATTCACCACCAAATTCCTATCTGTAACAATTCACTACTCTTGTGTTCTTTGACAGGTAATGAAATGAGGTGTGCCTTTCAAAGGGTGACAGAATGAGGAGAGATTTCACTAAAAAGCAATCTTAGTCTTTCCACTTCCCCAATAACAAACAGAGATGGTGAAGGATATACATCTGAATACCTGAACAAAGAATGGTCAAAATGATATCCTTTCCTCTCGCCATTCCTCTCTCCCCCACCCCCCAAAAAGACAGGATCTCTCTGGCTGGGCTAGTTCTGCCTGCCTGTCTCTTCGTCAGGAGTGCAAGAATCCTAGATGAGCACCACACCTGGCCTATGAACTCTATTTATAATGAAGGATGTGCTAGCTTTTTAATTTTTCTAAATCTAGCATCCTCTACATTTTCTGTAGAATGCTAAAACTAGGACATAACAAGCAAGAGTCTTCCCCTGACAGATGGATTCCTACTATGACCTGTCACATTGGATTTTAGCTTTGCATGTTTTTCTTGTGAAGTTTGCTCCAGGTGTTTATCCAGAAAGCTTCATTTAAAAAAAAAAATTGTCTGTGAGTATATGCGCACGTGCACACACACATCACATGTATGCAGGAACACAAAAAAGGCACAGAAGTGGACTAGCTCTCCCTGGAGCCAGTTGTGAGCTGTGTGGTCGGGGTACTGAACCAAATTAAAGTCTTCCTAAAGAGAAGTGTTTATGACTACTGAGCCAACTCAACAGCTCCAGTCTTCCAACTACCTAAAGGAGTCCTTTTACTAGCTTTTATTTGGTATCCTCTGAGAATCAAGAAATAGTTGAGCAAAACCCCATTTTTCAGAAGCCTAAATCCACTTCAACAGGTTTTCTTTGGTAAGTTTCTGACTCTAATAACTCAAAAATGATCTACATCCAGCTCTAGGAGAGGTGAACAGATCTTTACCTAAATTTCTTTTATTTATTTACTTATTATGTATACAAAAGTCTATCTGTATGTATGTCTGCGGGCCAGAAGAGGGCACCAGACCTCTTTACAGATGGTTGTGAGCCACCATGTGGTTGCTGGGAATTGAACTCAGGACCTTTGGAAGAGCAGGCAGTGCTCTTAACCACTGAG
>NW_026071019.1:0-3063 GCF_014885135.2 Alexandromys fortis
ACACAGACAGAGAGAGAGAGAGAGAGAGAGAGAGAGAGAGAGAGAGAGAGAGAGGGAGAGAGCACATCCACATTCACACATACAGACAGACACATCTATATACACATATACACACAATAAGACGTGTTATAATACTAGGGAAAAAAGAAAATAAAAAAGGAAAGGAGAGAATAGAATATGGGATGAAATAATTAAAACAACAGGGAAAATGTAAACACACATACAAAATTTAAAGTATTTCTTCAAAAAATGAGTTTAGCTAACTCTAGTGAGTGATGCCATAGAACTTAAGACACAAACCTACCATTGCAATTTGAATAAACACATATAATTCTAACTACATTCTAAATTCTGATCCTTATTCCACAGATAAGTGTAAATCCCACCCATTATCAAAACACTCCTTTTTTAATCTCCTTTTTGCTGCAGATAGAATTACAGAAAGCCAGAGTGACAAAAATGCAGAAACCAAAACTGACCGAGATATGCTATACCTAGTGAATTCATTTGCAACACAATCCCTACATCTTATACTAATGAACATCAGGAGAAATAGAATGATTGTAAGAGTCAAAGGACCACAAATATACAGAGATAGTATCTTCTGTAAGAACAATAAATAGCAAGAGAACATACAGTTGGAAGGAATAGAAAGAGGGCTGATATGGGAGAAATGAGGGGGTCAGAAGTGTCGTGCATGTGATCAAAATAAGTTGAATAGAATTATCAAAAAATAAAAATATGGTTCAGTTGAACAATGGTATTGAAGATCACTCAATTGAAAAAAATCTTTCCAAAGAACTATGAAGATCTGCACTCAGATGCCCACATACATTTAAAGAGCTGTATGGGACAGAGCATGCCTATAATTAATACCAATGCTGGAGAGGAAACTATAGAAGGATCTTTGGGCTTGCTATCTAGCTTGTCTAGCGAAATCTGTGAGCACCAGCTTCAATGAAAGATCCTGACACAAAAATAATGTGGAGAAGTATTGAAGAAGGCAATTCACTTCCAGGTGTTTGTGTACAGAAGTGTAAACTCAATCTCCACCCACAAAACAAAGATGTGATATCAAACACACTATTTCCTTCTTAGTAAAGGAATTAAAAATAAAAACATTTTGTTTTTTTTTCCATAAGTGTCTTACTTTGAAACCCAATAGAACACGAATTTAGGTTGCTAACCCACTTTTCTTTCTCACAATTGTTCATTAACATGTGTAGGTTTCAATATGAACCAAGCCTGTCTTGCCTTGCTTGTTAACACATGACCTAAGACAATGCCCACTGTCATGATGGATTTCTCTTCATGTTCAGTGATCTCTACTTCCCTGTCACCAAATACTGGATACTTCCACTGAAAGTGTGTGGGCTCCTTGAGGAGCAGCTCTTCCATTCTAACTAATGTCTCTGTCACTCTTCAAATTCGGTGATTCATCCAAAACAACCTTCAGAATACGTGTGAAACATGGGAACTGAGTAGTCCTGTTCTGGTTATGTTGATCTCTACCATACCCTACAATCATAACCAGGTACAGTTGGTCTCCCACTCCATTATGAAACACTGGCCACTGATTCCAGTCATAACTTGATGTGGGAGTGATTTCTTATTAATAAAGAAACTGCCTAGGCCCATTTGATAGGCCAACCCTTAGGTAGGCAGAGAAAACAGAAGAGAATGCTGGGAGAAAGAAGCTGAGTCAGGAGTCGCCATTCCAGACAGACGCAGGTTAAGATTTTCTCTGGTAAGCCACCTCGTGGGCTACACAGATTATTAGAAATGGGTTAGATTAATATGTAAGAGCTAGCCAATAAGAGGCTGGAACTGATGGGCCAAGCAGTGTTTAAAAGAATACAGTTTCTGTGTAATTATTTCAGGGCATAAGCTAGCCATGCAGGAGGCTGGGTGCCGGGGACTCAGCCCCACTGCTCTTATTACTACAATAACTCCCATTTTCTTCTGTATGATAGTCAAACTCTCTACCATATGCACCTGTGACCTTGAGTCTGAATTCAAGTCTGAAACAATTTTCTGACTCCATGGTGACTATTTGTGATCTCTTGTTCAGCAGGTAATGAGGCTAAGCACTTGATTTTTTATACTTACTTAAAGATATTTAATATTATTTGAAGCTATTATGGTATTTTATTTTCTCTGATTTCTTTTTAAGTCCATTTATTGTCTGTATGTAGGAGAAATTCTGATTTTTATATTCAGTGAATCGTGTTCAATCATCTTGCTGAAATTGTTAATAAGATGTGGATGTTTCTTTCCCATTGAATTTTTAGGGTCACTTATATATACTATGTTATCATCTATAGATATCACTATTTAGATGTTTTTGTAATTTGTACCCTCCTGAACTCTTATAGCTGTCTTAGTGTTGCAGCTAGAATTTCAAGTACTATATTGAATAGATACAGAGAGAGTAAACAACTTTGTCTTGTACCTAATTTTAGTGAAATTTCTTTGAGTTTCACTCCATTTATTTTGATGATGGCTATTGCCTTGCCTTAAATTTATTATGGTAACTGCTGAAGGTGGGGAAATTATTATTATTTAAGAATTTATTACTGGTAATCTGCTTTTGTCTCAGTGCATGAAACCATATTCATGCACAGACGAGGAGCAATGTATGGACTTGATGAGTTATTTTTGAAAATAAAGCAAAAAATTGAGGACATGAGATTGGAAGGGAGATGTTTTGGGAAGTGCAGAGACAGAATGAGGTGAATATAAATAAAATACCTTGTATAAAATTTTCAGAGAATTTAAGAAAAGTAAAAATAAAAATAAATGTCGACAGGTTTTCTTGTTTTTTTTTTTTTTTAGTTCTGTCTAAATATTTTTTGAAGATTTTCATGGCATAGTATGATTTTTTTCTGACAAACAAATTTCAGATCAAATTTCTCCCTTATGCTGCCCTCCATAGTGTTAAAAATACATTGCATTGTGCAAAAATATGTCACAGTCATTATACAATGTATGTGTCTAAAACTTCTGTATTCACAAACCCAAGGAGTTCTTGTGAGTTCCAGGGAGCCAAATTAAAGGATCCAC